>NC_056736.1:737158608-737311108 GCF_019279795.1 Protopterus annectens
ATCTGGTCTTCCTTGTCTTGTCTAACATCTTCTGATTGATTCTTACAGTTACCATGCGATATTTTATACTCCCTAGTAATTATGTTTTTTCTACTGCAACTTCTGTTCTAGACTTAACTATAAACCCAACCTTACTTGGTCTTTCATTTAATTCCCCTATCCCTTGTCTCTATGCCTACACTCTTATCAATTTATCATTTATTTATTTTATTTATTCAACATGTGTTTACTGGGAAAGTCTGACTTGTAATAAAGCCAATTTTCAGCAGAGGATTGGGAAGAAATACTTCAGATGCATGTCTTGTAACGTGAGAGGAAACCAGAGTACCTGGAAAAAACCCAAATGAACGCAGGGAGGACATGCAGACTCCACACAGAAGGCACTCCAGCCAAGAATCAAACTGGAGAACCTCTTGCTGTGAGGCAACAATGCTACCGCTGCACCACTACACCATCCAAATGAATCGATCAATCCGTGGTATGAATGGCAGTCTCCAGCCCACAGTCCAAACTTCTGCTTGGGGGGTTCATCCTACTCACGATTTTTCCCTCTCTAGTTATTTGCACCCAGTAGCTTTTGGTTCCTTTGCTAATTTTCTTCAGTAAATTCCAGCTCCCTTTTGCGTATTTTCTATACAACTAGAGTAGCCCCAATTGGTAAAATCTATTTTCTCCATTATAGTATTGGCTTAATTCTCAAAATATGCTACTTTGTACATACTATAATATTCTGTATTGTTGTTACTGTTCTCCTGAACTGTCTGCATCCAAAATCCTATTTTCTCCTTATTCCGTTAACCCACCCACCTAAATATTTCATCTTACCATGTCTTCATAAATATAAGCGTTGCTGAACCAAGTCATGTGTAGGAACATAGTATGCTAGTACAGCCTCTGTTTTATTCTTATTATATCCTGAAAAAAATGAAACTGTCTCAATATATTCCACAACACTGAATATCCTTTTCTGGATTTATCAAGTACACCATATCATCATGTGCAAATAAGACAAATTTTCTTGAGTTCCATACCCATTATATTGTTGCATTTGTGAGTCCCTTCTTTTTCAATGGCTCTAAGTATATGGCAAATAACCAAGAAGAAAGAGGACACCCCTGCCTGATTCATGCCCAGCTTGTCAGAAAAGAGGCCCCTCACAGGCCTTTTGCCTGTGACCCTTCATATAGCTTCCTAAATAATTTAATTATTCTATCAGTACCCCTTCTCCTCCCCATCATTAAACATAGTGGGGTGTTACTGCCATTGCCGAAATCATAAAAATCCTCTCTAAGTCTATTAGATTCCTTCTCTGCATCAAGACCCATCATCAAAAATGATGTTTTCTTGCACTTTACTTCCTTTTGAACCATCATTGTTCCATTAATGTTGTCAAATGTTAGTCTTCCCTCCACAAAACCACACTGACCCATATACATTCTCTTGGCTAGTATAGATATGAATGCTTTATAACCTGTTTATAGGTGATTACTGAGCTAATGGCACAAGAGGCTTTACAAGCCTGGCCAATAATACCCAGGATATGACAACATTATGACTTAATTCCCCAGATATAGGATGGGGTATTATCAGGGGAGTGGGTCTGTGGGTGTTGGAACCCTGAGTCATTTTACAGACTATCTCTGTCCATAAGGTACACAGGCAGTACACTGGGAGTAAATTTACGTTTCCCCATCCATTTATCCAAATTCTTTCTGAACAGAATGAGGGACAGGCTTTGCTTTATGAAGATGAGAAGTTTATTCCGTAAGTGCAGTAGCCTTTGGGATACGAATCTCTCTCTCTCTCCAGCAAGTTCTATTAGAGTCACAGATAAGGTTCAGGTCTATGGAACATGTAACCCCTGTATACTTTTTCTTGTGAACATGTAATATTACGATCAGGACTGGATCAGAGAATGCCTTGAAGATGAGGCATAAGTCACCTCTCAAGAAAGGATATGAGATGAAGTAAATGGATAGGGTCTTTAATCAGTCTGCATATGCATCTTACACTTTTTATTTTTTTTAGTGAGAAACCTCTGAGACTGCTTCAATTGGTTTAAGTGCCTGGTTAGGTAAATGCAGAAGGGAGCATTTACTCGATTATAGGCCTGATGAGGGCCAGCTGCAATGACACTATGACGTCTTTGATCTTGATGCCATGCCTTTACTTATAAGTTGAGCCACACAGAAGGATTTCTTCACTACAATACCTACTTGGTGGTCAAAGTTTAGGTTACTATCTATCTGTGTTCCTAGGTCTCTCACCACTGGGTCTACGTTTAGGAGTGTGCTATCAATATTATGATTTACAGGGATATCTGATTCACTGAAGGGTATACTTATGCATTTTTTAGCATTTAGTCTTAGACAATTGTTTTGGCACCAGTCGTTTGTCATTTTTAGTCCTGTATGTAGGATGTCACCATCATTTGGGGATTCAGTGATTTCTTTCAGCTTATAGTTGTTGGCAAACTTGGTGAGCCAGAGGCCCCCAACACTGGCCCTCACTTCATAGCAATATATACCAAACAGGAGGCATCCCAACACTGAATTCTGCAGGACACCCCTAGTAATGGTTTTCCTTATAATTTCTTATTGGAAGTGGATTCACCTATCCGGACATGTGTCCTGCCAGTGAGCCAGTTTGCTATCCATCTGATAATGTAGGGGTTTATGCCTAACTCAGTAAATTTACTTATGATCCTCAAGTGGGGGAACTGTGTTGAAAGCTTTGGCCAGGTCTAGATAAGCATTTGTGTACTGTTTTACCCTCATCGATGACCTGGTGACTTTCTCAAGGAAGTCCACAAGACGGAGCAGGAAAGGCCTCCTTTTGTCAAAGCCAAATTGGATCTGCTCCAGTGTTTGGAGATTTTCTATGTCATTATTGATCAAGTCCATGATAATTCTCACCATGACCTTGCAGATAAGACTGGTCAAGCTTATGGATCTGTAGTTCCCCGAGTCAATTGATGGGCCTCCCTTTGCAGTCCTCCATTTCCTCCCAAAATCTGCACACACACAGGAAAATTTCTACAGAAAGAAAAAAATTAGAAATATTCTGGCAAACTCAGAACAGCTTTGGGAATATCAGAGAAGGTTAGGAAATATCAGAATATTGTTAAAACAACCTCAGAGCAATACTGTAACAAATGGATGGTGTTTCTTTAAGTGCAGGCTGAAAAACAAATTCAACCAAATCAACACATGCAGCACAGAACTGTTAAACAGCACTGAGATAGCTAGAGTAAGTGCAAAATATACTTATATCAGCTTTGCAGCTCCATGGTTCAATGCTGGAACTGGTCTATATTAAGCTGGATTTGAAGGGTGTTTACCTTCTTTGAGTAGTACAGCCACCACAGGTTTCTTCCAGGATACTGGTACTGTCCCCTCCTTTTAAAACAAAACCTTCCATATCTTTATTACTTTCTTCCTTTCAATTTCCAAATTTCCACAAGAATGCTATCTGCTTCTGTTGAGCAGGGGGGTTTTGACCCACTGTAAAGAATCCTGATAACTGCAAAAACAGTCTGCAAAAAATAAGACAATTATCCAACTATGGAAAGATATGAATGACTTCAAGTCTGCAGTAAGGAACTACTGGAGCCAGACATTCGTAAATACCTTTGGTGCAGTAAATAGACCAACAGGTGAGACAACAGAATTGATAATGCAAGCCAGACACAGAAAATCCTAAACATCTGAAATCTTTGCCAATAGGAACACAATATTAAGCATAGCATAGGCGTACGTCTAATGTTACTATGAAACTGAGTAAAGGAATGAGAGCTAACAGGCTTTGAATGGAAAATATTTTGAACTTTGGAATCTTGACAAAGTTGTTGAGAAAGTACAGGTCTAGGACTCCAGGTTCCCTCTTTTTTTAGGAAAGTAAAGATCCTTGAATAAAAACTTCTGCCTCACAGATCTATGACCCGCTTGAACAACTTTTGCTGCCAAACTGGAGTAAACAGGACGGTTGGTTTACAGGTAAAGGAAGAATCCCCTAAAAGGAGAAGGGGACTCCCACTGCCATCTGTACCCCTGTTAGATCATTTGTGTGAAACAATCTGATATCACTGGGGAGGATGCAGCCCTAGACTGGGGACAGACTGCCAGGGGGGGTTTCAGTCCTGGAGAGACAAGCAGTAATTCTGAGTTTTTGTACTGTCCTTGGCTTTGGCGGGCTTTCCCTTTCAGTCTACAGCTAACTTATCTTTATTTTTTTTCAAAATCCTGTTTATTAGCAACTTACTGCTTAAACTGCTTCTTGAAAAGGGTGCCGAGTTAGAGAGAAGGTTTTTATTAAACTTAGAAAATGAGGGTTGAAAATTTTGGGTCACGCCTTAAATCAATTGCCCCCTTTCATCAAATCATTTAAGCACTTCAGCAGAACAGTCAAATAGATCATCTTTGTCAAGGGCAGAATTTAAAATCTCAGTTTTAACATCTTCTGGAATGTTTTGAGAATATAGCCATAAAAATCTTCTCATAACTGACCCAATGGCAGTAGCTTTGCAGGCATCAGCAGAATCATAAGAACAATTTAAAGACTATTGGATTATATGAGATGCAAAAACAATTACGCCATTCACTGAATTCTTCACCTCAAAAGCGGAGAGGTTAACAGCTGACTTCTAAGATTCCCAAAAGAAGCTAATAAAAGTTTAGAGTATGAATCTGGCAGTTTACAATTTTCAAAGTTAAAGTAGAAGAAAGATAAACTTTATTTCAAATCTATCAAAAGCTTCCTCATCCTTGTCAGGGGGATGGGGCTAGCATTAACAATTTCTTTAGCAGCAGACGTTTTAGAAAAGGAAATAACTGCAGGATATGCTTTAGGTTAGAAAACAGACATTTAGGAGTCGGTGGTACTTTGGATGACTGCACAGAGCACAGACTTTTTAGGGCAGAAGGCTGACTGTGAAGCCTGTATCTGTTACGACACCACATTCTAAAGCTGATAAACAGGAGGGGCAGCTGCAGGCGGTGGAATATCCAACTGCAACAATCCACAATATTTTTGCTGGGAAATAGATATTTCATTCTGTTCCCATAAAAAGTACCTCCTTCAATTTAGCTAAAGTCTCTGAAAAAGATATTCTTTTGAACATAACCCTTGTCTCATAATCTTCAGTTTGAAGAGAAATCACTGAAGAAAACGCTGCCCCCTTCACCCCTTGTAGTTCTGACAGGCAGTCAGTGCCAGAATGACAGGGAACACTTTCTTTCCTATTAAAAGCAAGCAAAGAAACAGAATCTGGCACATTAAAAGAAAAATAAATTAATAGTTTGGCAAATCCCAGCAAGATTTAAAAGAAACATTTTTAAGTATTTTGCTTTCTTTTCCTGGAAGGCAACTCTGAAAAAAGGCTGACTCATGGCAGGGTCACTACTTGGGGATCATGCATCCTAGCCTGAATATGCAGTAGACCTCCACCCATTCCTTCCCCAAGAACAGAAAAGTGGTTCTCCCTTGACTGGTAAGGACAACCGTACAACCGCAGGGGGCATGTCTAACTCCCAGTCCTTAGTGGCATCTCCAGAAGCTACATCAGAGGGACCAATACACATCACTGAGCAGTCTGATGAAGAGAGTCTGGCTACAGCAGTCTCACCCATCAGCAGCCAAGGCAGTAAAGGAGCTAGCCTGACACACAAAAACTCCCTATCAGTTCTCTTCTTCCAGAAGATAGAGGAAGGAAGAACCGAGGAGACTTATAACTGGTCTGTCTGAAAAAGAAGCCTGAAAGATGGATAGTGGAGCATTTATGAGGCAATAAACCTCTGGAGATAAAAGTAAGAAGTCTGAGGTAAAATATTAAATGACTGTTCCCAAAAGCATGACATTCTTTTCCTAACAATCTAATCTTACATGAAACTGGATAAAACAGAAGCACAATATTGCATCAGAAGATGTAGCACCAGAAGATTTTCCACAGAGGAGTGCCCATTCTTGTAGGACAGCTAGACAACCATCACTTCCATGAAGACCACAGAGGGTGTACACATTGCTTGCTGTACACACTAGATTTTTTGGCACTGAAACTGCCTTGTTATGTTTCTCTGCTCAAGCCACTGGTAGTCAGGGCATATGGAAGATGCCGTGAAGCTTTGAAACTACTCTGTGGTCATATCCTGATATAACCTAAACAGCTTGGGCTACTATGCCAGTGATTTAATGCTGTGACAGAAAATGACAATGGCAACCTAGCCCTCATGAAACCATACTAAGGTTGGTATTCACTGCTAGAGTATTACACAGTACTGCACTGACTTGTCAGATACTGAAGTTAGCATCGCAAGGGGCATTCAAGCACAGTGCAATCATGTCAGAAGAGGAGGAAAGGAGCATCACAATGCACAGAGGAAGCTAGTGTGCAGTAAAGCAGCACAGGCTGTCTCAGATGCTTGGCAAAAATGTGACACAGGCAAGAGACCAAGAGCATGCTGTATGTGCAAGTAGCTCAAAGGGCTGCATGGCATTAATGTATTACAAATAAACAGCAACTTGCAGCTTCTGAATGAACAGCTTGCTAAAAAAGAAACAAACAGCACTAGTAAACACAAATTACAATAATTAAGTCCAAAACCATATTTCCCAGCTATAATGACTTTTCCACTGTTATTCCTTTACAACAAATATAGAAATGTTTAAATCAATACCAAAAAATGCAGGTTTACTAATCTTATTAATTATGCTGTGCTTAAAGTATTAAGCTACAACCTAATGAAAGCATCTTTACATGCCATTTATTATATGTAGACCTGGCAACACAGGACAAAGCAGAAGACAGACTTCAGGGTCATTTGGTGCCTTTAATCTCACATTTTTAAAGCTAGTGTGAATTGTTCACAATAATACCAGAGAACTGAAATGACAACTTGCTTCTGACATGTTATGCCCACTCATATTCACTTGTCAAGTAGATGGATACTAGAATGTTCTCATCTGCTTTTGCAGGGTTTGGCATCACTTTACATGATTTTAATGAAATGTTTCCAGCCAACCTGCATCCTTTTATAATGAGGTACAGTCTCAAGATCTGGAAAGCAATACTATATCTTCATTTTGGCCATTGTGCTATGGTTACTTCCCATTTTCCAGTCTAGTGTGCCATTAGCTCTACCCAATATGTTGCAAATCTGAGCTCATTACAGAAATTACAACAATCTTTTCCCTGTCAGGATATCCCACTCCCTCTATTTCATACTTGGGGAGTTCCTTGAATCTGCTAATTCAGACAGTATATTTCTGGGAATAACAAACATTCAAAACACTAATTTCCAAGAGTGTGGAAAGGTCTGTTTTGCTAAAAGGACATAAAAATAACCAACCAAACAGTTACTATTCTTAGTGCCTCGGCTGTCTAGGAATATTAAAGTTTTTTTATTTTCACTGGCCATTTGGTTGGTTGTATTTTATTCGTTTTCTTTGGTAGTTTGTGATATTTGAGGACAACAAAATAACCCTTAATAAAAAAAAGTGAATACTAACAGTACTACTGTTATATTCCTTTTTTGATGGTGTGGGAAGTATGACTGGTCCTACATATAGGTTCATAGGTTCATACTAGGCTATCGGCCCTAGGGCCTATAGAAGCCTAACCATAACAATTCCCTGGCTATTTCTTCCCACACTATTTACTTCTCTGGACCCCTGTCTAGCAGGGCGACTGATGTGACCCCCGGGGTGAATTTCCTTTCTCCCATCCAATCATTAAGGTTCCTTTTGAAGAGGGCCAAAGAGGTGCTCTGCTTGACATGTATGGGCAGTCTATTCCAGAGTCTGGGGAGTCTCTGGGTCAGGAAACTATCTCTCCAGCATGTTTTGTTTATTGTGATGACAAGGTTTAGATCCCTGGAGCATGTGGCTCTGAGGGATTGGGATTTCTTTAAGTGTAGCATGTCCAACAGCTCTGGGTTTGACATGGCCTTGTATGTTAAGCAGAGATCGCCTCGGAGTAGACGATATGCGACAAAGTATAGCTGGAGTTTTTAAAGGCAGTCAGCATAGGGCATCTGCTTTAGGCCTGTGATTCTTTCAGTGAGGTATTTCTGCAGCCTTTCCAGTTGTTGCAGATGTTTTGAGAGGTACACACCAAATGGGGCATTGTATTCTATAATAGGTCTAATGAGGGATGAGTACAGTGGGACAATGACCTCCTTTTTTTCTGGATGAAATGCCCTTAGTGATGAGGTGTGCCACATAGAAGGATTTCCTGACTGTTGTGGTGATGTGGTTATTAAAGGTGAGACCACTGACCACCTGTGTCCCTAAGTCTCTTATCACACCTTCAGTGTTTAGTGTACTGCCACCTATGTGGTAATTCATGGGTACATGTTTTTTCCCAAAAGGGATAACTATACATTTCTTGGCATTGAGCTTGAGCCCATGGCTCTGGCACCAAGCATCTGTTTCTGTAAGGCCCTTTTGTAGAGTATCAACATCATTTGGGGATTCAATAATGGCTCCCAGTTTGCAGTCATCTGCGAACATTGTTAGCCAGAGTCCCTTAGTGTTGGCCTGTACTTCAAAGAAGTAGATGCCAAACAAGAGAGGTCCCAGGACTGAACCCTGAGGTACTCCACTTGTCACTTGTCTGGAGCTGGATTTGGAGTCGGCTACTTTTACAGTGTGGGTTCTGTCAGTAAGCCAGTTGGCAACCCATCGAGTGACGTAGGGATTAATGCCCAGCTTAGTAAGTTTATCTATGATTCCAAAGTGGGGGATGATGTCAAAGGCCTTGGCGAGGTCCAGATAGGCTGTGTGGACTGCCTTACCCTCGTCCACGGCTCTGGAGACTGATTCGAAGAAGTCAATCAGGTTCAAGAGACAAGATCAGCCCTTCACGAACCCAAACTGGGTGGGGTCCAGTGTTTTAAGGTTGCCAATGTCTTTGTTTTTAAGTTCCATGATAATACGTTCCATGGCCTTGCAGATCAGACTCGTCAGACTGATGGGGCGGTAGTTCCCAGGATCCAAGGTGGATCCCCCCTTGTGGAGTGGGATAAATGTAGCTGTGCGCCACTCAGTGGGCCTGAAGCCCGAGGTGAGGGTATGATTAAACATGACACTTAGGTAAGGTGCCAGTTCATTTTGTAGTTCATGTAGTACACAGCCTGGGATGTCATCTGGTCCCATGGATGCTGTATTCTTAGCTTTGGAGAGTATGTTTTTTTACCTGTATGGCCGTTATTACTGGAATCTGGCAATCCTCCGGTATTGAGATGGGCCATTTAGGGGGTGAGTGGGGGGTGAAGTTGGCACTGAATCGATCTGCCAGGATATTGGCAATATCCTTGGGATCAGTATATTTAATGCCATTGATTTGTAAGAGATCTGAGGGAAATTTACTAAGAAGAATAGCAATAACAATAAAACTGACCCTTTTAGAACCCCTCTGGTAAATGAAGAAGCAGAAATGGTAGGTGCTATTTGAAGATTAAAATCTTTACTGTGAGTCTGTGTCTGAACTAGGGTAGGGTGTCTTTTGCAAGGAATTGGGGGTTGGTATAATGGATAAGGTGTTTACTTACAGTCACAAGGCACAGGGTTTGATTTTCACCTTTGAAAGAGAAATTAGCTAGGTCTAAAATGGCAACTAGCCAAGGACCTACCAATGAACCTACTGTAATTTGGGAGTTACACAATAGTTCATGATCTACAATGTCAAGGTTTTGGTGAGATCAATAACACAGATCTTGATAAGCATGGAAGCATTTCAAAAACAGTAACATTTTCTTTAGGTGTCAGAAGGCTCTACTTTAAGACCTTTATTATCCACTTCCTTAAAAAGCTTAACATATGGCCTAGCCACACTATACTGTGCTCTCCACATGGATGATATAATAATCAGAGAACTCTTATCAGCAAACTCCAATAAAATATTCAACAGGACTACAAAGACCTATGGAACCCGACAAGTTTGGTCACAAATCTGTTCTGATCCGGTCTGTAGAGAGTCCAAAAACCAGCCTGGCAACTCACTTTAACAAATGTGAAATAAAATAAATTGTCCTTGGATTTATGAAATGAATCTGAATCACAAGCAATTATACTTTATACAGGCTACCTACTTAGATGTTGGTTTTGCATGTCAACAAGTGGCAAGAGTACAACAATATTTTTTTGGGGGGGGTGTTCTAAAACTTAGGTTTCTTTAGATTATTATTATTATTATTATTATTAATGCATCACTATGTTACTAGAATGGATATTTTACTAGCCTATATACTAAATGTGCACTGTTTAAAGTTGAGCAGGTTTCAAAACAGTAAATGAAAGAACAATTCAATTTATAGTGATAGAAATGATAATGTACCTTAGTGTGTTCAATTTAATGGATTAGCTGTAATAATATTCCCATTCAATGAGTGTATAGCTGTACATGCTATACTGACTTCTCAACAAGGTGTACACTTTACTGGTGATATATCAGCAAACGATCTCTTGTTAAATCAAAAGTCTAAAGACCACATTTAACATTTAAAAAACAGAGAAGTTAAAAGACAAACTGGCAAAAGGACCAAAAAGTATCACATTCAAAAGCAGCAAAAACTAGAAATGCAGTACAAAAGCACCTAAAAAAATTACAGTCAAAAGTTGTTCTTGGGGGCGGCAATCCACCTTTTAACTTCTTCACTTCTCTACTTTAACATTTTAACCCTGTGGGTCCTGCCATCAATGAGACAGTGCAACCTCATAATTAGAATACTTACCTGTGGGGGCTGCTCAAATACTTTTGTTCATTTTCATTTGAATTTTGGATCCACATATATATATATATATATATATATACATACATATATATACATATATATATATATATATACATACATATATATACATATATATATATATATATATATATATATATATATATATAAATACCACGGTTGCAACACATAGTGCATGTCCACGGCTGTAACATGTACTGCATGCATGTGTGTGCATATTTGGAGTAAAGCTTGTGCATGCATTTTCCAAGACAACAAACTGCACAAAGCTGACAGTGATGTCATGTCACTTTTAAGGAAAATGAATAATACAGAAAAAAAAAGCAAAATTAAAGGCTAGAAATAATTAAAGTTACAGTATTAGCTATATATAACATAGCCGATGGAGCCGGGTAACAGAACAAGTCTAAGGCAAGACTTCATTTTTCAAAAGCCAACACTAACAAGGCAGAAGGTCAGATGTTTGCCGATACCCATCACAGACAAATGCTAGGTAGTCAGCAAGTAGGAAAGCGCCAGCTCAAAGAACAGGTGCTGCGTTCACCTGGAGGTATTTAATGCCTACTCACTGAGGAGACCAGTGCCAGTTACACCGTTACAAAACACTGCATACAAGAAGTAACCTTCCACAAAATGAAACATGAGTCTGTGAGCAGCATAATCATGAATGCCTGCTCCCAGGAAATGCATGCCTGTGCAAAAACTGGCTTTGGTGCATACGTATACAAGACCTTTACAGAATTTCAAAAAGCATTTCTAATTATCCTTTACACAGACAAGAAAATCTTTGCTGGAATACCAGGTTTGTCAGTGCTGATACCCAGGCTCTGCCTTACAATAATCAAACTGAAAACATACAATTAAGGGTTGATAAATGCCTGCAGAGAACAATATGTGATAATTCTAATTAAGTTACTGTGGCCATCAGAATCTATGAATGCATATTATTTGTGAGCAGGAGGCATTCTTCAGCGAAATGATGCATCAAGGACACTTGTAACGAAAACACCACCCCTAAAGGCAAGGATCAATATTAATGTGGCTTCCATTTCATGCTTGTCCAATTCCAATAAGCTGACAATACACTTTGATTGTGAACCGTCTGCAAACTGAACACAAAAGGTTATTAGAGCAAGACGTAGAAAGTGAAAGTTTTTT
Source organism: Protopterus annectens (assembly GCF_019279795.1). Taxonomy (NCBI): domain Eukaryota; kingdom Metazoa; phylum Chordata; order Ceratodontiformes; family Protopteridae; genus Protopterus; species Protopterus annectens. Next base: position 737,170,512 of record NC_056736.1, read on the forward strand.
TTTATATATAGACAGGTTTAATAACAGGTTGCAGTGATTTTTAAGGACATGCAATGAGTTACACCAATTACGTTTTTTGTTGAAAGTTGCCACTTAAACCACAAAGCATGGTCATGTAGAAAAATATTATTTATATACTACATTAAAATTGTTTTGGAATTAAAGACAAATATCTCCCTCCCCATTTAGAATATTTCCATGTAATAGGAAAACTTAAATGGCTGTATAAGATGCACTTTATGTGGAACAACTTCAACTGAAACTTTGATTATCAATAATGTCTAAAAATAAAACATCTGCTACCAGGTTTGGTGAATGAGTAGATTAATGATTCACTTTTTTCTTCAGAATATTAACAGCAAATACAGCCATTCATCACATATAAAAAAGCAAAGATTCTAATGGAGACAAATCCTACTTGGGCCTTCATCTGCAAACTGCATTAACATCTGAATAAGATGTATATGGTCTCCAATAATGTTTTTCTAACAATATCTCCTTAAAAACTCTTTACATTAGTGTGATGCACTCCTGAATTCCATCACTGCACTTGACTTTACAACCCCTTTAAGGAAGTCTGTTAAAATCACACAACACCCTATCTGTGAATAAACTCTTCCTTGCATCTCCCAAGAGCTGTCCACACTATGTCTTCCAGTTCTTGTGTATCTCGTCTGAAAAAAAAATATCTATTTGGCTTCACATATTGCCTTCACACAGACAAAGGTTTGAATTATATATTCTCAATCATTAATTGCACATCCTTTCAAAACCAATTTTGCATATTAAGCTTCGGTCCTCTCTTTATGACTTATGTTAAAGATCAATACCATTTCTACTTCCCTTCCCTTCTCCGAACTATCAATATTCTATCCATGTCCTTGTAAAGAAAAGAGGTCTAGAAATGCATAATACTCCTGATGTGGATGATTTTATTAATGGTCTATAAAAAGGAACCAATATATTGTTTCTGTTAATATTTCCTATGCATTTTGGGGGTGCACAGGATTCTCGGTGCTCTGTCAGGCTGCTTACTTAAGTTCATTAGACACAACTACCTCTTGGGTCCTTTGTTTTTCTTTTTTCTTTCTTTATGTTTGCTGCTGTGCCTTTCCTTTTAGTTGTATACTGCTATACTGCATTTATGCTCCCCAGGTAAATGTCTTACTCTGCATTCCTTATTCTAAATACAAAACACAATGTCTGTACAAATATCACTGAGTATTTTTCAACTTTCCGCCCATTCATGTGAATTAACTCTGCTACTTATATCTGTGCCATCAAGCTTTTCAGAAAGGGCCTCTAAATAATACTCCAGCAACTTTTTGCCTAATATTTTAAAACAAAACAAAACAATGTGCCAGTCTTGTCCCTTTAGCTTCCAAAATGAACAAATAAAATACTGCAGGAGGAGGAGGAACAGGAAGTTTAATATTCTGGCCTCAGCAGGCCTTAATAATAATTAGCTGAGAAGTGGTTCTTGCAAGATGAAATTATTAGAGAATGTATTAAATGTGTTAATTTATTGATACAATAACAGATGGGTTACAGATCTAGGGCCGGATTCATGAACACCTACACAAAGTGTACATGGTTCTGACTGAGCAGACAAGAGAGAGAACTCACACCTTCTTCCTCCTAATTGTAGTTTTCCTGCTGATTTTCTTGGCAGTGAGGGGGATTTATAAAGGTTACCACAAAGTGTAGCCTACATGGTACAGTTAGTATAAACTGCCTGAGTAACTAGACAGCATAAAAAATATGTGGAAGGGATGTTCTTGAATACATATCATGCACACTTAGTGCAGGCATTTATGAATCCAGGCCCTGATATATGTAATGTGTTTCAAAATGTCTGAGGCAAGGGACACATTGAAGGAAAGTTGCTTAGATGTTAAACCACATACAAAGATTGAGGATTAACATACATGTGACTCTGTCTCTTTTCTATGTGAATCAAATCCTAAGAAGGGTATAAAAGACCTTAGAGATTGTGACAGGACAACTTCCTAGAAGGATCATATTAGCTCTGTCCCCTCTCTACTTTCAGGAGTCTTCTGATGACCCTTTCTGAAGTAAAAAGGCTTTGTTCACCTCATTTATTCTGGACCTTCTGATGACTGCATAATTTTCTATCAGTCCACTGTCATCACTTGTATTCAAATTCACTATCCCTTTTTGTCTCCTATGTTATGCACATCAGGTCTCCATTTCCTGACTGTATTTCCATTTTCCTCAGTTCTTTCAGTTGCTTTGCTAACTGTCCTTCCTGAATCTTTTTCTTAATTTATGTCACTGCTCACCATCCTCCTTTTTCTGGAATTCATAAACACTAACTTATCCCCCTCAAAAGAGGCTTCTTTTTTCAACACAATTCTTTTGAGCTGCATATTTCATCTTGGGATGGTAGTTTGCTGAACTCCATTGTTTTTCCACACTACTTCCATCATGCCTGCTTGCTTGAGTTTTTCCTGAAACACTGTCCTGTTTTGTTAAAGTCTGTCACTCTAATGTCCATGGCCCCACCTGTGGTCAGCCTGGCTCTGTAGCTAACTGCAAACCACAAGGTTTAGTAATTAGTTTATGAGAGATGACTCCTTCCACATCTGAGACCCAGTGTTCCTCATCATGGGAGAATGCAAAGACTGCTCTTTCTTGATGAGCTTCTATTATAGCTATTTAAAGCTCATTCCAGGTACAGTATCTAAAATTATCTTGACTGGCTGCAGCCTAGTGGCTTTGCACAAAATGTGGCAGGTTAATACATCCCCCCTCTGTCAACCTTAGTTTGCCTACCATCATTTTACCTTTTTTTTTCCTTACCAAAGAGAAGGGTTGTGTATACAACCCTGTGCAGAATGGGTCAGGTTTACTATATTCATTAAGCGTACAAGTGTTGAACACATGATCTCATAACTTGGAATATGAGTCTTGTTACATCAAGTATAAAGAACTATGTACTTGGGAAGTAGACATTTGTGGAAACAAGTAAACACCAAAATTATTTATTTTTCTGGGGGCAAAGTACCTCCACACTCCCTTCTTATAAATTCTCACACTGAGGTCACTCCAACTTGTAAAGAAAGGAATCATTACTAAAGCTTGTAAATAATAACTGCTCTCTCTTTCTCAGCTAGCCATCGAACTTGTTACACATTTGTGCAATAAATAAGCAAGTGAACAGCTACTCAACAAATACAGGTCAAGCTACTCAAGATTAAGCAAATACACCTCAAGCAGGTCAGGACAAATTGTGTTCTCCAGTCTGACAGTGTCTCCTCGACCTTTTCTCATGTCTTCTTCCATTTTTGCCCTATAACTGATGCACGTGCCCAGTGACTCCCATTAGATATAATTTTATCTCACTATTGCGTATTATATTCTGAGTATCCTTTCAAGTAGTATGTGCTCTTGAAGGTTTTATTTACTCAAATAAATTAAAAAATGACTGCAAAAGTGTGAGACTTCCTATACCTGTGAAAAATATGCAGATTTCTACTGCCATACTTTTCTTAAATTTAAAGATGGAAAAGTAAGACAAGTATATCTGTCCCTAAGAAAAGACCCGAGTTTCCCCCACTGAGTTTGGATAAAAGTATTATCACTTACTGATATTTTCAAGACAGATAAGACAGTGATGGACAGCTATAAAAACCATAAACACGTGTGAAACTGAAATCATGAACATTCATATCTTATTCTATACCCAATAAACTGCAGGGACGTCTTTTGTGCCACATTAGAATTGCATTATGTATCGGATACTCTGCACTTTTTTATTTTTTTGTGATAAAATGACAGACCGGTCTGCTGTGTAAATATGCACATTCCAAAATGTTTTGCTACCACTATTATATGTTACCATTTCCCATTCTGTTAGTGATATGCATGTATATCACATCTTGTTTGATCACACAGGGTAAAGGCAAGCACAGAGAACTGCTAAAAACCAAGCATAATGTTCCTTGCTACACGCTAACCTTGAAGGGTGCAATTAGAAACGTGAATCACAGTTTGTAAAACGTGTTAAACCCAGTTCAAAATTCTGTCTTGTCTCAGAATCATATTGATCTGTGAGGACGAGGTTTAATTAAGAGCAGGCAGAAGACCAGTACTTCTTATAACAAAGGTTCTATTTAAAACAGAAATCCAAAGGAATGGGAGGTGAGCCAGAAAAAAAAGAAATAAAGGGTGACAATAAACAGCAAGAAATGCTTCCTGCTGTAATCAAAACAGCACAAGCAGCATTTACTAAAATATTCTCTTAAACTTATTCATATCTGGGATGTTGTAATGCAGCTTTTGTTATTACAGATTTACTAAAATGGCAGAATGTAAAAAAAAAAGGATCAGTGTAAAACCTCTGCAAATTTCTCCATGTGAACCATGTTTTATTTTACCAAAAATAAACAAATAAACAACATTTTCATTCAACTGGTGCTCAGACTGATTTTTTCAGAAACACAGTCACTGTGTACCTGGCAATTTAGAAATCCTCTGGATAGCAGCACTACGCTGTACAAGCTTAATATTTCTATATGTTGAAGACCAAGACAAATGGTCTTCATTTTATTTTATTTAACGGTTTACACATCAAAGTCTTGTTAATAGTGTCACTCAAACCAGAGCTCAAAAACATTTATTGCAAAAAGAACGAACAACAAAGCTTTCAGGCCAAACAAACCCTTTTTCAATGCATCATAAAAATCTTCCCCTGTTTAGATTTAAATAACAATTACATGTTTTAACTGACCAATCAAAATACAGTATCATAGTCAGATTATGCAGCACATAATTAAACCAATAATTCATCATAAAAAAAAAACTCACCGATTATAAGAAGTCCCAAACTATAAACATAAAACAAATTGTCCTTTAATAGCGTGTGAGAAAATCAATCTGAAACAGTACCCCCAAACAGAAAGGGGCAATTCTTTGATGCCCCTGCCCCCACCTCCAAACAGTCCAGGCACTTTATCATTCAGACAGTTATTACATTCTTTCACCAATAATTTTATACAAATGACTATAATTTATTTTAGCAGAACTCAGAGTATAATGGTAATAAAGCTCCTCAGAGAACTGTGGTGTTAGGCCATGGTGATAGTGCTGCCACGATCATGTAAACCTTCTCATACAACATTAGCAATACATTTTTAAAGGAGAGTAAAGTGAGAAGGAAAGGAAGAAGTGACTTACTTGGGGAAAGAAAAAAATCATCAAAGCATCATAAGGAGGATGGTGTAATGGTTAAGTTGTTTACCTGGCAAACACAAGGTGCATGGTTTGATTCTCACGTGGGGTAATTGGCTAGGCTTAAAATGGCCGACAAGGGCAATTAGCCTAGTACTAACCTATGAACATTTTAACAGAGATTTTAAGTGGAAAAATCTCCTACCATGAATGAAAGAGTCCATCCAAAACATATGAGTATCTGTTCTGGTAATGAGAACCACACATGAAAAAATCCAGACTTTTTTCTGTTTGTCTTTCACTTACATTCAACAGGAACACGACCTTGACAATAAAGTTTGTAGGGAAACCGAACTCATTTGAAGTGTTCCTAAGCAAAAGGAACATTCTCAAACAGTGGTGCAATAGACATGGAGAAGCAAACTTCGGAATAACATACAAACGGGGCTTAAACATGTAATCCTCATTTCACAACTCTAAAGTAAGATAAAGTACAAAAATGGCAGAAAGGATTGTTGGTCCAATGGCTTACAGAAATAAAGCCATGACTATGACTCAAGTGACCCGAATCTAACTACCTATTCAAGTAATTGTTCAAAATGGCATGGGTAGGATTAGTGAGCCCATCCTGGTGAGGGGCAGAATGTGGTTATTGAATGCCACATCTCGTACAGGGGTACGTGGTGACACAATGGACAGCCCTGGGGTAGGCATATGATAGCCCTCATCACAGCTCAACAGCAGAGTGAACTCACAAAGAGAGGGGAATAAGTACTCCCCTAAGTAAAGTGCACTGCTTACCCTCATCAAAGAGAGGGCCTAGGACATACTTCATATGTTGTAATTGTTGGGATGCTGGTGACAGCAGAAACCACCCTCGTGGCTGCACGAATAATAGTCCCTCTGGACACCTCTAATCCCCATGATGGTGGAACAAATGGGCCCCAGTCTGACTGAGGGAGGACTGAAGGTTAGTGGGCTTGGAAACAAAACAACACAGAAATAAAATGGCAAAAAATGCATCAGCAACACATACATTTATTTTTAATAACCATCTGTTGCTGTTATCTTGCATGTCACTTCTGAACAATCTTCAGAAAGATACTGTGTAAATGATAACAATGGACCCAAAAGGACTGGAAAATTAAACTTGCACAAATAATGTTTGATCAATATGTTGAACCAGTCATAAAATGGACAGCTGTGGAAAACACTAGTGTGGGCAAGGCATCACTGATATGTAGTGGCTGGTAATGTTGCTTCACAGCAATCTGTCAGGAGCATTTTCTGTAAATCGAGCATATACCAATAGAAAAAAGTACCGTTAAGTGGCCAAACTTTCTAGTGGTATATGCTGAGGGGCAGAATAAAATATGAGGAAAAATCAGGTACATTCTGCAAAACTAAAACAGAAACACGCCTGATTTTCCTATTTCAGCACTGTCTCTCAGAGAAATCTCAGCACTTAAATAAAAAATATAAAAAACAGCAATGAAGATTCCCATACACATTTCAGTAAACAAGGAAAAATGTGCAAGAACACTATAGTGCTGTTACAAAAAGACATTATTTAAGAAAGGTAAGCAATTTTGTTCTTAAATAATGTCATTGTATAGTAACAATAATTCATTGCTGGCTTCGCCCTCATGATCAAGCCACACTAGTTGTGGTTAAATCCTGACATGCCCACACGTGGTTCATGGGTTAACGTTTAAATATGCCAGCTCTGCCACAGTAAAGCAAAAACATTCATCCTTTTGCTTCCCTAATATCACATTATTGGCAGCAAGTAATGTACGTGAACAATAATATGGATCTGTACTTGTGCTTTTTTCCCCGTAACATTTTAATTCATATTCAGAATGGATCACTTTTAAGGCGACCAGTTTTCCTGCTTATTAAAATGCAAACATTTTATAACTATGACAAACAGAGCTTCATGCTTTCAAACATGGGAGTCACTTAAGCAAAATATCCATGTTACATGCTTACTGTTGTAAGACAAGCAGAAGATATTTTATTTTCTGTTATATTTTTTTCTAAAATTTACATTATAATAACTGAAAAAACATGAGGGGATACAAGTCTGTGTTGGTTGTACCTGCACAACAATGGAGTAGTTCACTGGCACGTGTATCTTAACACTAAACAATGCTGAATTACAGGGTCTTCCAGCCACTGCCTTATGCCTACAACATTTCCAACTGAAGATGTAGTTCATTACTTAGACGTGCTGATTCACGAGCACAATGACCACCTTATGTAAAACCATTCTATGATGGAAGCTTGGAGCACAATGCTTTGATCATCCTGAAGATAGTACGGACATCAATCAGTGTTGCCACTTCAAAAAAAGGCAAGTCCAGGTAAATGGTTTGCCATAACAACTGTTCTTGGATATTGGAACTGTTGACTGCCTACAGAGGCACTGGTAATTTTAAAAATACTGCTTTCATCAGGGCCTTAATACATATGAAGATCTAAAACCAATTTTACAATCTATTGCTGAATATTGATGATGTTCTTGTTCCATCTTATGATTTACCCACTGATTGTTTTCTGCCCTTTTACTTGTGCTTGCAATCCCTTGTTTTAGACTATGCCATTTAATTTTTAAAACACAGTACATGTTACTAAGATAAGGATCTCCTGCTCTACTCTGTCCCGTTAGTGTCTCTTGACTCCTGGCTCAAGTTTTTCAACCTTGTTAGAAGCTCCATATTTCACATAAAAAAAAAATAGTGGCAGCCATGCAACACTGGTCATCATGGGCATCATTGGGTGTAATCCTGGCCTGGGCGAGAACGTTGCTTTGTGTCACCTTTGGCTAAAAACAGCAACTGTTTTCCACGTTTTACATAGGACTCCTGTTAAGCATCACAAGCTGGCATGCAGGTCCTTCTTTCAGGTGGTCCTGTAGAGGGTAGAGTATACAAACGCAGTGGCAAGTCACAACAAGTGCAGGAGTCTCGCTAATTTGTTGCATGACATTGACCTTGGTTGGATGCAAGCTATAGCCCTTATTTGGGGATGGGGTGCTCACAGACTCTCTCTCATGCTGGGCCTTAGAAGTAAAAGGGAATGGGAGTCCCTGTGTGTTTCAGGACTCAGCATCAAATTATTCATATTGCCAGAAGGTTTACCATTGCATTTCAACCCATGCATGCAGAATAAACTAAGCTTCTCTATTTTACATGATCCTGGTTGGAGGAAAACATTCCAACAAGAATTCAGCGATTTCATTAATGGTATGGTACTTAGTAACATAACTGATTAGTCCTATCAGATTCCAGCATCTGGGCTAGGCAAAAGTTTGTGCCTTTAAGTGAAGGACCCATCGATTCAGTATTTTTAGCGTTTGATAGCACTTTTAGGACTTGATCTTGTGTGATAGCAGGAAGCAAGCCAGCTTCAAGTATATCTTGAGGGACACACAGAGGGGAGAAAGGGATTAAGGTTACAGTTAAATTTACAGGCCAGTAACTAGGCTATGTTTTCAGCCTCAGTGTAGTTAACATTGTTCATAATCAGGTCAGCACATTACTGCTTTATGCTTTTGAAATTACGAACATAACTAAAAAACGCCACACCATCACCAAACAACTGAACTGAAAAGTACTTAATAAAATGACTGAAACCAGTGAATCCACACAGGATTTTATTGAAAGAACGTAAAATTAGACTCTAGTCTTTGGCTCCAACAGCCTTCAAGGAGTACAAACGTAAGCATCAAGCCACATCTTAAATACCATTCACTGCATACACTTAAACATTCCAATTAAATATTTAAATTAAATTAAAAGCTTCCAATTACAATCTGTATTAAAATCAGCAGGGGTCAGAGTCCCATATTTTAAAATAAAACAGTTTCTTTACAATACCATTTTTTATAAATAAGGCATTCGTCATACAAAGTAATTTTTTTCCAAAACAATGCCCCTGAGGACTTTAGAATCACTCATATGATGTAACTTAAAGTGCAAAGCAAGAGGGCTCTCATGTTTTATATTCCTTATGTCCCCCCTTACATGCTCCTGCGGTCTAACCTTAAATGTTCTCTTGCTCTCCCTATATAAAATGGACTGCAGGACATCTCAGGGCATAAACAATTCCCACCGTATTACAATATCTGCTATTGAGACCATTAATTCTATCTAAAGTGCTTACAATATGTTTGCAACGTGCGCAACCCTTACACTGAAATGTCCCCTCATTATTGTTTTTTTATACAAACTATTACCTGGCATAGTGAACTTGCTACGTACAATAATATCTCTAAAATTATGTCACCTCTTATAAGAAACCATATGGGTTTATATATATACTATTTACAAACTCTTTAAACTCCATAAAAAAAAACACTACTACTTAATATCAACAGCCTGTTCAATAAATACATCATATGTAGTAACTACATGTATCTTCCTACAGGCACATTCCACACCCACATTAAAATGTTTTATACTTATATTCCCTAAATCCCCCATTCACTGTATGGGTCTCAAGATCTAATCTATTTAGAGACCTCCTAACAACTTCTCTATCATAACCTCTCCTTACAAACATATTGATAGCATTTTCTAACTTTTTCTCCAACTCATTTCTATCATTACACAATCTATAAACTCTTAATAATTCACCATAAGGAAGTGCCTCAAGTAAATGGGGGGGGGGGGCAACTACATCCATCTAAAACATGATTGCCATCTTCAAATTTCCAATAAACTCTAGGTTTTTTTATTTTTCCATTGGACAGGGCTTGTAAATGAACATCCAGAAATACTACTGTCCTATCATACAATTTGTCCATCAAATTTAAGATTAAATCTATCATCTACTTTCTGTATAAAAGATTGTACCATCTGCTATCCTCCCTTATACACAGTCACTAAATCATCACTGTAGCTATATTACTACAAATTTCTGCATAAATTTCTGTTTGGATAGATGTTCAACTTCAAACAAATCTATAAATACATTTGCATACATGGGGGCAAAAAATGCCACAATGGCTGTAACTTGCAACTGATGACAAAAGTATCCATTAAAATCAAAATAATTATGGGTTAGACAAAAATACACAAATTCTATTATATAATGAGCTACAGGACTATCCCCTAAACAAAGTTTCAGAGCTTCCATACCAAATTTGTAATGAATGCTTGCATTCAGCCTTTTTACATCTATAGTCATCCAATACATTTCACTAGTCCATTCCACGTCTAATACTTTCTCAATAAAATGAAATGCATCTTTATCATAAGAAGATATTTTTTAACATACAGTAACAAATATTTATGTAAACAGCCCTATATTATGTAGAATGTAAATGCATGCAGAAAGTATTGGTCTTCAAATCTTTGTGAATTTTAGGAAGACAATAAGAGAAAGCCATACCACACTCTTCACTATAAAACCTATTCTCCACATCACTTAAAGAAAAATAACCCAACCTGTAGCCCTTATTTAACAGCTCCTGAAAGTAAATTCTAGCAGTTTTAGATTCAGCTATAGATACTTTCTTATAAACATTTTCATCATTTAGGTGGTCATAACACATCCTCAAGTATTGTGTGTAATGCATCATGACAATTTTATTATCTTTATCAGGATGGTTTGAAAATCAGCTCTTTCTGTTTCCCAAGATCCTGCAACGCCTTTCATTATAATTTAGTCAAATTAGAAAATTATTTAACTGAACTTTTATTCTTAGTAAAATCTAAAAAAGCTGTTTCAATGGCAAAATTAACCATAGTGGCAAACTGTTGAACTCCTTCATGAGTAAAACGGGGTATAAAATTACTTTTTGCAGACTATGTCACTAGTATCTAGCTGTCAATATGCATTATATTCACCATAATAATCCACATCAGATGCACAAGAATAAAAACTTTCATCACAATCTTTAGACCCTTCAGAAGTTAAATCCAAAACATTTCTAATATTCTTATTATTGTTGGAACAATTAAAAAATTATATGATGAAGTTTTCAAATTAAACAAAAAAAGTCACATTTCAGCATATACAGTCTAGGCAAAACAGTTGGAATGAACTTCAGGCATCAGGCATTTACTGGTTTCAGTAATTTTATTAATAACTAAAAAAGACCTTGTGATTGTCTTTGGCTTGGCTAGCCATTTTAGCCGCAAACTTTGCTTTGGTAGATTTTATTAAGCTCCTGAGTTATTTAGTTCCCTGAAAAGGGCTATAACATTCTGGGAATTACTCTTCGTACTTTTGGTCAAAATTATTTTCTTTTTATTGTAAATCTTGTAGAAATTAAGGTTCCACCATGTAGGTTTGTTTCTGGTGTTTGCCCTGCATTTGTTCTCATGGGTATAGCTGCATCTATGCTGCTATTTACATGCTGGCATAGTGTGGTGGTGTATGTTTCCACATTTTTCAGTGGAGTGATCTGGGCTCTGCCTTAAAAAAGTAACTAGATGTTTTGGAAAAAACATAATTAGATAAGTTCATGTTTGAAAACTCTAATCAACCCCTCTATATTTGTTCAACTAGCCATAAATTACTTGAAACACACAAGTATGCATTCTGTAACTGCTCAATTCTAACATTACACAACTACATAAAGTACAGTTGTGTAAGTAAACTTATCATAACAGATGTTAGAAACATCATTCATTGCTGCAGTAGCCTAAGCTATGTGGGTTATACCCTACAAGGAGATAACAGCTGTCTAGCTTCCAAAACTTCAGGGCACCTTCCACAGACCCAAACCATTAGACAGCTTGAGCTAAGCTGACTACAAAAACTGGTTTGGGCACCAGATCTTCAGAACTTTCATGCCAGCAGAAAGAGAGGATGGCTGATCTCTAAAAGGACAATGTTAGGAACAACAAAAAATAAAAGTCCACAGCCTGGCAAAAACAAAACATCAAGAAACAAGGTGATGAAAGAAAGAAAAGCTGCTACTGCAGCAGTGATCATTTGATTATCTACTGGTATTGCAAATTCACTTACACAACTGTACTATGTTCTTCATATTGATTACCGCTGCAGTAGCCTTAGCTACATGGGTGCATTACCATAGCTAACTACGGGTCTATATTACAACCCTGAAAAGTCAGTTCAGTGAATGGCTTTTACATTTAAAATGCCATTTGTCAAACTCGCTCTTGTGGGGGGCTGTGCCCCCGACAACCCGCCGCTAATTATATATACCAACTCCGAGATCACACTACAGTGAGGAAAAGGCAAATTTTCCAATCTTCACTGTACCATGATCTCACTATAACAGTTCGTTGAACGGCATTTTCAATATAAAATGCCATTCGCTGAACTGACTCTTCAAAATTGTAATATAGACCCAGCTAACTACATTTAGGAGGTGGAAGAAGAGTCAAGGAGGCCCTGGGGATGTTCCTAGCAAAGTCTGATCTAGGATTTAAGCATATAGTGCTTTGAAAAAGTATGTACAAAGGCCTAAGTTGCTGCTTCTGCAATCCAAGGCCTTTAACATTCTAACCATTTCCAGAAAGCAACAGATGAAGCCAATGGCCTGGTAGAATGGGCCTTGACTCTGCCTGGAACAGTTTTGTTGTGATAAGTGTAAAAAGAGGTATTAGCGTTAGATAACCATTTTCAAAGAGCCGGCTTTGACAGAGGTTGTCCCCTCTTTTTACCTTCACAAGAAATGAACAACTGATCTGAAGACGTGAAAGACTTGATTGTGTTCAAGATATCACCTGAATTGTCTGTAGACATCCAGGATATGGAGTATCCCCTTTCAACCTCATTTTAATGTGCAGGCAAGGAAATGGGGAGATGAATAGTTCGGATATCCCTTTAGGCATAAAAAAAGGATTAGCTCTCAAAGAAACTCTGTCCTTGTGGAAAATGAGGTAGGGTTGACTTACAATAAAAGCATGCACCTCAGATAGCCTTCTTGCAGAGGTCACAGCAATTACTAAAACTGAGTCCATGTTAAGAATCTCAAGTCTGTCAGATTAGATGGTTCAAATGGAGTAAGCATTAGTTTCTCTAACACAAAATGAATATCCCAAGGAGGGGCCACTGTTTTTTTAGGAGGCCTCTTATGCAAAACCCCCTTTCAAAAACATTTTAACATGAGAATACTGCACACTGAAAGTGGAGGATATGTGGGCAGATATGCTGAAATGGCTGATAAATGAACCTTGATGGAGGAATTAGAAAGGCCATGGGATAGCAGCTTAAACAAATACTATAAAACCATTGAACAACTAGCCTTAAATGGGTGCTGGTTATGTTGCTGGTACCAACTAGAAACCCTTTTCCATTTGCTAATATATGACTTTTGAGTAGCAGGCTTTCCTGCCTCCAGTACCTGCTGCACTCCTTAGAAAACAAATGCCTAAAAGGAATTAAGAGCCTATCATCTAGACAGTCAACTGAAGTAAATTGGGGATGGAGTATATCAAGCACCCCTGATCATGTGCAAGTAAACCCAGACTGCCAGGAAGCTTGTGGTAAATGCCCCTGGCCATTTTCAAAAGAAGGGAGAACCACTGTTGCCTGGGCCAGAAGGGAGCCACCACAATGATCTTGGTGGATTCATTCTGAATCTTAGGAAGTGCCCTGAATGTCACTGGAAAGGGTGGATAAACATGCAAGAACATTCCTGTTCAAGTAAAATAAAAGGTATCTTGTCTTCCAGACCTTTTTGCATGGAGTCCTGAAGCAGAATCTTGCCAGCTGATTCTAGAGAGAGAAGGCAAATAGGCCTACTTGAGGAACTCCCCACACATGGATCAAATCTTGCAAGACCCCCAATCTAGTTTCCATTTGTGAGGGTCTGCCCTGGTCCTGTTCAGTTTGTCTGCACACAATTTTGCTCTGACAGAATGTAGGATGCCTGCAGAGTGAGACTGTGCTGTGAAGCTATATCTCCAGCTAATATGGCTAGTCTGCAAAAGGTGCATGATTTGGTTCCCCCTTGCTTGTTGATGCACCACAACTGTGGTATTGCCTGTAACAACTTAAAGAGGTCCCCAGGGACCAAAGATGATTCAGAGAGTTGAGTGCCTTGATCATGGTAAGCATCTCTTTTTAAATGTATGTGCTTGTGTCTGTCCTCAGTATCACACACCTTACACTTTCATCTCTCCTGAAACTACTCGCTAGTTTCATCTGTGTTGACTGTCTGCTTTGGAACAGGGAGGCAGAAGTGGAGACCCGGATTTAAGGATGTTTGCAGTCTCTACCAAACCTTCTGACAAGCCCCAGCACTAGGATTTGAAAGGACAGAGGATGTTGGTGCTGAGACCAGAGAGACTTCAGATACCACTGTATCTTTCATATGTGTAGTCTTGCCAGGGATATCATGAGAATCATAGATGCCATGAGACCCAATCTCCTGAGGCATTCCCTCACAGTGACTGAAATCTGAGCGGTAAACCTTAGAAATACATTAATTGATACAGATCTATTTTTCAAATGGAAGAGAAGCTCTCTGAACTGAGGTGTCCAGCTGACACCCCATGAACACAATCCTTTGTGAAATGTTCTCCTGGAATCCCAGCTTGTGTAAGAGATCTCAAACACAAGTGTGAGATTCCTGATGCTTTGTAAAAGACTCTGCAAAGATAAGAAAGTTGTCTAAATATGGAAAAAAGTAAATACCCTGTAACCTGCAATTAGCTAGAACTACAGCTAGACATGATGTGAACAGTCTTGGTCAAGTAGATAGTCCAAAGGGTAGGGTAGAGAACTAAATGTGATCCAGGCACACAAAACCTTAAGATACACCTGAAGTCTGGATGAACAAGGGTGTCATGATAAGCATCCTTTAAATGTAGAGTTACTAAGAAACACGAATGAGTAAGAAGAGGTTAAAGGTTATGAAGTGACAGCATTTTGAACTTGGGCACTGTCACAAACAGGTTTAAGAAAGAAAGATCCAGAACTGGTCTCCAAGCATCTTCTTTCTTTGACACTAAAAACATCACGGAATAAAAACTGGGACAGTACGTGATTAAGGACAGATAGAAGTAAAATAATCTCTTCTGGTGCATGAGGGTTTACCCCCCAGAAAGGAGAAATTTCCTCACACTGCCATCAGTAACCTTGATGGATGATCTTTAGAACTCGTATATCTGAATATATATGTTGCAAACGAGAAAAGGGGAGAATTAGACTTTTTGGAAGGGAAAAGGGACAGCCAGGGTTGGGGGAGGGGTTGGGGGGTGACAAAGTCCCTTAAGTAGTCATTCTGACATGTTGGACTGTCCTTTGTTTTTTGGGGGTGGGGGGGTCCTGAATTCTTTTTGAAACCCCTTGTCATTTCTTAAATTTTTGTCTACCTGCATTTTGTTGAGACTGTTTAATTTGTTTTTTGTCAAAACTGGATAAGGAGTTACAGAATCCCTTAGTAAGTTTGGAAATAGAGGCCTAAAATATCTAAGAGATTTGCCATATCAACTTATCCCTCACTGCACTTTTTAATCACCTCAGCAGCAGAGGGGCCAAAAACAAAATCTCTACCCATAGGAGAATTTAAAATCTCATGTTTATCATCTGGGAGGGTCTGAGAAAGCAACCAGGCAAACCCACTTAACACAGTACCAGTGGGAATAGCCCTGTAAGAAGCATCAGCTGAGTCATACACACACTCTAAACAATCAGCAGTGATTTCTTCAACAGAATAAACTAATTCATTTAAAGCAGATTTTTCCTCCCAAGAAGAAATTGCATACAAATTATTCCCCATACTTTCACAATTAGTCAGAAGGAACCTTAACAAATGAGACTAGACTGTCAATTCAAAATTCTGAAAAAGCAGAAGCATACATTTTTCCCATACTAATCAATAATATTCCCATCCTTAACAGAATGGGCAGGATTGGAATTAACTAATATTTAGCAGCAGTAGGATTAACTAAAGCTATAGCTGCATGGTCAGGTTTGGGAAGACAGTATAACAATTTAAAAGACTGAAGAACAGTAACACACACATCCTCAAAGGTGACTGAACTGGAGAATAAGGTGAGAGTTTTAGAAATTCCTTCTGTTACAGCTCACAGTATTTTCTGAGGGACTGATAAACCTCAGTGTTCTCCCACTGAAAACACTGGCACATTCTAGAAACAGTCTCACAGACAGAGAAACATCTATGGGGAGAATCAGAAACAGAGCTATCCTCTCAGTCTGAATCAGAAATCTGAGGAGAAATCCCTGTATCTTTCCCTTCACTTTCCTACTCAGATTCAGAATCATGACTGCCTTCAGGAAAACAGACATCCTTCTTTCTTTGACGAGAAACTAGACCCAGTAGAATTACTCCTGTCCAAAGAAATTTGAAGATGACTAGATACAGGTTTAGTTTTCTGTTTATTTTTGACATGAAAAATGGGGTCAGCAGTGTTATTAATGACAGCAGCAACTTCCCCAGGTATGGGCATATTGTTCTGACAATAAAGGGAAGCCTTCTTTGTTTCCTTTCCCAGGACCAAGAAGAGTGGTTCTCCTTTCCCCAGTGAGGGGAGTACAACAGCCACAGAGGACATGGCTAACCCTCAGTCCATAGTGGCTGTAGGTGTTACACCAGAGGGATCCGGGGTAACAGATGAATTGTCTGAGGTACAACTAATGGCCACAGAAGAGTCACCTACCTGCAGCTGAAGCACAATGCTAACCTGTTTGTAGCTGGAAGAAGGACTGACCGTAAGACTGACAGTTTGTTTTATGGTCAAGATGAAAATGGTGCCTCTTTTTCTGGGAAAATAAGCAGCAAAAGTTGGTAAATGTTTAGTCTTTAAAAGTCACTTTTTTCACAGAACAACACAGTAAAAACCCTTTATTTTAGTTTTGGGAGCTGACAAAGTGTTTTAAACACAGTTCTCCACAAGAAAAAAAAATTTTAAACTACTTTAAACAACTTTTAAACTGACAGGAAAAAGACCACTTCCATTTAATACAATCTCATGACAGTCTGCTAAAACACAAACTCCTAGCTTTAAAATAACTTTCCAGAAAAGGAAATAATCATACAAACATTTTTTTAAAGGAAGTATTTTCCCCCTGTAGGGAACTTAATCTCCCCAGCAAAGGAACAGCACAAGATGTCAGTCAATCCTTGAAAACCTCAAAGGAGCATAATCTTCAGCAGCAAGAAAGGTCCGAAGGGCTTGGCACCCAAACCCATCTTCTTACTCTGCTCAGCTTGTGCTAATCTTTTGGGTGCACGGAAGGTGCCCTGAATCTTTGGAAGCTGGCCAGATGTTATATCTTTGCAGGATATAAGCCATACAGCTTAGGGTACTGCAGCAGTGATCAATATGATCATCATCTCAATTTTCACAATGAAATATTAAATGCCCTTGTTTCGGTAGCCAGAGCTTTCAAATTCAAATTCAGTAGTAAATGGAAATCAGTCAGCAATATTTTTACACAGCTTATAAAGCATATTTCAACGTGGAAACACTGTTTCCCACTTTTATTTAAGAGCCACAACTCAGTTATACTGGGGTGTCACTCAGGCTACTTTTGAAATGCTACTGCTGTGCAAATGAAACACAATTAATTTCCACATGAATGTGTTTGTCATGGTTCATTATAAGGCAAGCTGAGAGCCATCCTTAACTGGATAACAGCTAGTCATTGTGGATCCACGTGAGATAAGGCACAATAAAAATTACTTCAATCTACCTTTAGCCCTCTGCTAACAGCTCCTAACTTTTACTTGTGACTATTTACAAAGGACATTCACGCTAGGTATGGAGTAGAGTGTCTACATGATCCTTAATGAATAGCTTACACTCACAGACCATGTGGCAATGGTTAAGTCTTCCTTACTGCTGGGAGTAAACCATTACCTAAGTCTGGGCAATGCAGGCTTTGTTAGTACCAGGTGGTGCATGCTTACTGCTAGGAGTAAACCATTACCTGAGTCTGGGCAATGCAGACTTTGTTAGTACCAGGTGGTGCATGCTTACTGCTAGGAGTAAACCATTACCTGAGTCTGGGCAATGCAGACTTTGTTAGTACCAGGTGGTGCATGCTTACTGCTGGGAGTAAACCATTACCTGAGTCTGGGCAATGCAGGCTTTGTTAGTACTAGGAGTAAACCATTACTCCCACTGTTACAGCACTCGTGTGGAGTCTACACAGGCTACTGCTGGCTTCTACATGATACATAAGATTCTTATTCTGCTTAATTTCCATTTCTCCGGGCATAACTTGGGCACTTCCTACAACTAAAAGCTGCTGCCACCCTACCAGGCAATTAGACCAGTATTCAATAGTTTCAGTTATTCAAGACACTCCTTGAGTCCCAGCTCTTTTATACTACGTGTTTTAATCTAACCATTTTTATATACACAACTCTATTTTATAGTTATACCCATTTTTAAGTACAATAAACAAAATTATAATTATTGTAATGAATAAATAGAATTTAAGTTTAAAAATGCATATATGTGTATTAATGTTTCATAATTTCTCAGGTTTTTGGCAGATATTAAGTGCAATTTGTGTGTTATACGGCTAAACTTATGTTTGGTAAGTAAATCTGTCTGATCTGACTGAAGATAATGCTACACAAAAACTGCATACAATAATGTGAAATTTGATTTATTTTGCATTCACACCTTTTGTTAGACATGCATGCATAAGCACAAAAATCCTTTTGACCTTATAACCTACAGACACCTTCGCAACCAAGTAAACCACCTAGTTATTAAGGATAGAAAAGGCTACTACCTTAATCTACAAAACCAAAACAAGAACAACCCAAAACACTTCTGGTGCTCAATCAGCAACCTCCTATCTCCTGGATCAAACAATAACCCCTGCCCAAATCCAGAAAAGAACCCCATCAAAATAGCCACACTCTTCAATACATATTTCATAGATATCATAGCCAAGCTTACCAGCAATTTCGCTCATAACCACCCTAAACCATCTGACACCCCATCTACAAATACCTCCTTTCCCCGGTCATATAACCTCTCTCTAGCACCCATCCCTACTGCCATAGTAAAGAAACTACTTCTTAAACTAAAACCTTGTACTACCGACTTGGACAACCTGCCTCCAGAATTCCTTCAATTAGCTGCATGGTTGCAAGGATGTCTAGAACAGAAATTTTCCAACTATTTTGAAAGGAGGCTAGCAGATCTATCAGAGGAGTTCCCACATCTGGACCAAATCCCGGAAGACCCGAGTTTCCACATGTAAGGGTCCGCCTGGGATCTGCTTGGTCTGCCTGCCACTAAGTTTTGCTCTGATTGGATGTATGAGGCCTAAAGCATCAGAAAATGCTGTACAGGAGCTCCCAGGATGTATGACCTTACACCCCCTTGTCTGTTCAGGTACCACATAACTGTAGTGCTGTGACCAATAAAAGGGGAACCTGGAGACCAGAAGTGGTGAACACCTTAAGGCCTGAATCTCTGATGACACTTCTTTGAAGTTTATATGCTTTGTGGCATTTGAAGAACCCCATTCACCTTGCACTAGAACTCCCCTGGACACTATACTCATATAAAATGTGATGAGTCTGACTGAACTGGGGTCGGGAGGGAGAAGGGTAGGCCTTGATTGCAAGGCATTTGATCCCATCCACCACTGTAACTATCATTTCACAAATTCCAGCACTGGTACCTAAAACTGTAAGGGAAGCAAGTGTTGGGTCCAACTATTTTTTTTAAGTTCCACTGAATCCTTCTCATGTGGAGTCTAGCCAATGATATCATGAGGGTCACTGATGCCATGAGTCCTTGAACTTTCAGAAACTCTTGTGCAGGCAACTTCCTGAAAAGAGTAATTCCTGGAACATGTTGTGAAAAGTCAGGAATTTGTCCTCTAGTAGAAAGCCCATTCTGATTGTTTTGTCTATAATACACCGTAAGAAGACAATTCTTTGTGAGGATCTGAGGTAGGACTTTTCATGTTCAACATGAATTAGGGAGCAACTGGAATGTGATAAGAATCTTTCAGATCTAAAGTCACCAGGAAACAGTGGTCCAGTAGAAGGTGTGGGACTGTCCCTTTGAATTAGGGTATTTCCAGAAATGTATTTAGTTCAGACAAATCTAACACTGGTCTCCACAATCGTTCCTTTTTGGGTACCAAAAAGATTCTGGAGTAAACTCCCTTTCCTTTCTATGGTACAGAAACTGGTTCTATAACCCTTACTTAACAGACAAGGATTTTCTCTCCACTGCCAAGAGCATCCTCTCTGAATGATTCACAACACCCATTTGTCTGACACTATTTTCCATCAGACTTCTGGGTTCAGTGAAAACCTGGGAGAAGGGGAAAATAGAGGAGGAAGGGACAGATAGCACTGAGTCTTAGAATAGTCATTCTTTAGCAGGGGAATGATCTTTTTGGGAAAATAACCTATTTGCTTTGGAATCATTATCCCCCTGCTATTTCCTTTTAGTGACCCTTGTTAAGCTGGGATTTTTATTTGTTCTGCCCTTAGAAGTTGGATGACTTGTTAGGAGAGAACCTGGGAATATGAAACATTCTAGATATGCCATGCATCAATGTACCTCAATTATTCCACTGTTTGAGAATCTGGGTGAGTAGGACCCAACACAAATTCAGGACTTAGAGGAACATTCCAAATCTCATTTTTTAAATCCTCAGCAAATTTCTGGTTATGTAACCAAGCATACCTTCTCAATAATACAGAAGTGGCTGCTTTTCTAGAAGTTGCGTCCGCACCTTTCCAGACACTACTCAAAGCATGTTTCAAAAAATCCTGAGTCAAATTAGAAACAATCTCATTTATATAACACAGCTGCTCAGCAGGCAAGGATACAACAAAGTCATCTAAACTGTAAGTACATTGAAAAATACAATTCCACATAAAACCCCGACAATTTAAAATTTTAAAGACTGAAGTTCTAGACCAAGCCAACTTTCTTCCCCTGAGATTTGAACCACTTATCCAGGGGTTTAGGATTAGAAGAAGCTAAAGCCCTCTTAATAGAGGTGGCAGCTGGAGGAACTGCAGCTGGGTCATCTGCCAAAAGGAGCAAACAGAGCTGAAAGAGGAGAGAACACTTTGTATTTCCTCACAGTCATTTTAGAAACTGGTTCACTACCCAATAGGGTTTTACATTCTAAAAGACAGTTATATAGACATCTTCTAAGGCCAGTAGCAGTGAGGAACAGTCAAAACATTTTGAATCTCATCTTTGATAAGAACAAACTCTACCAATCTCTGGCGCAGCTCCAGGTTGCTTCCAGTCAAACATCTCTAAACCTAGCAAGCATCAGTGGAACGATGAACACCTGCTTGGGTTTTGGATCCTGTTCACCTTCTGAAGAATCAGACAGGCTGGCTTCAGAGTGTCCACTGTTGACTGCATCAGAGTTCCCATCAAAATCTGCAGCCACAGACTAATCTCTAGATGAGGTAGCCCCATAGTTATTTTGAATAGGAGCACAGTCTCTAGGATTAGTTGACTGTAAAACACTCTGCCAAGGAAATCACATCAGCCCTACTCATGGTAATAACCTGATTTTCTGTAGTGTGATGAAGTTTCTTTTTACTGTGACCTACAACAATGGACAAAACGTCTGGGACAGAGTATTATGACTGGCAAAGGGACCTTTACCCTGGACCTCTCCTGTACCTTAAGGGTTTGATTCCCCATACCCGAAACCAGGTACTCTAACAGTCCTGGAGGATGCGTCTGACCCCCGTACCATAGAGGGCTGTGGGCTCACACCAGAGGGTGACAGGGAAAAAGGGAGGGGGTCTGCTGGCTGGCTTAAGTCAGCAAAACATTCACAAACTACAGGATGAGGTATGTTTTTGTCGAGTTTTTTTTTCTCTTTAGGTGCAGCTTGCATCAGGATCCATCAAATCAGGGGTAAGGACACCACCAGAATAAACAGTGATACACTATTAAGTGGCAATTAAGGGCAGCAATAATAGAAAACTAACTATGTCCTCACAGCAAATAGGGTTTAACTGTATAAGATATAGTAGACACATTTTGCAATGTGCTAAACCTTGTTCTACAACCTATGCTGCGTAGCAAATAGCAGCACACACAGTCAAAGTACCAAGTAAAATTCACTTGTCTAAGTACTGCCAAAAATAAAACATATGCCTTTAAACATAAATAGAAAATGCAAATAAGGTAATTTGTAGTAAAATCAAAATTTAATGATAAAAACTGCTATAGCAGTGTTAAGTTACATAAATGCAAGAAAATGTAAAAAAATGCAATACTTTCCTGTCAGAACTTTAAAATGAAGCAGATAATTAAATCATGGCTCTACTTGCATGACGCCGTCCCTAGTGTTCAACTGACACCACAGAACTTCAATTTGCCAGTAACAGTCATAGAACAGTTAGAAAAGCCCCATAACTGATTAAACGTAGTATCAACCACACAAACAGCACACAGTAGTAAGTTAAAATTCCCAGAAGAACTAACAGCACTAGTTAGCATGTATATTAAAATAAAAAGTCAACACACACAAATATATATATATATATATATATATATATATATATATATATATATATATATACAGTTGGCAGATTCCCGTGTTTATGAACATTAATTGAGCAAGAGTCCTTTTCAGCAAATGCCACTGTGCATTCGCTGATATGTGCTCGATGTTACGAATAGATACTGCGGTACAGTGCTGATTAGGAAATGTATCCTTTTCCTCACTGTAGTGCAATCTCAGAGTTGGAATACATAGTTTGCAAGGGGTGTGGAGGCAGTGGGACTTGCCCCCCTGCAAAAACGTGAATTTCACAGTAGCAATTACACTTACCTACTCAGGTATATGTACATCACATTCAATGTTTGGTGAAAATGGCGAATCTGCTGAATTTGTTAATCAGATTCAACACCGCCACCTAATTTATATGCAGGAATTCAATGTTGTCTTTCAGTGTTAAAGCCATTTGTTTTTTTGAATGTCATTTTTATAGTAAACCTACATACATACATATATATATATATATATATGTGTGTATATATATATATATATATATATATATTTTTTTTTAAACAGAAAAAAATAAAAGGTATATAATAATAAAGTAGAAGGAAGTTCCCAAAGGGACATTATTTAAGCTTAGAAGCTGCAATCCAGCAACATAGGCTGCTGAGGAGTTTAGACTGTGGGATTCTTACAGCTGACTGAAAGACTGAACAACTGCTGGGAGGGGCTTAGCTGATCCTTTATCACAAAGTCAGAGGAGGGAATCTGGAAAGCTGCCAGAGTGGGTTTGTGCAGACACGGAACCCATATGCCACTGAGGCAATGTGAATGATGAACAGTGGTGTACCATTATCAGAAGCACCATCTGTGTTGTTTATAGCGGTACTACTATGAAGTGGGTGTGAACTGTCCAGTATGTCTGCACCGTTATACTTATTATCCCATTTACACAGAATATTATCCTTTTCATAGTTGGCCAAATCCTTTTAAATATCCGCCTTTATCATCATTAATTTTACTGGTTCCCAACTAATACTTGTAAGTCAATGAGCATTTTAGACTCCATTGTCACACATTTCATAATATTAAACAGAGATATTTTCTCTACTCAGGGTGTCTACAACTAGAAACTGTACCCATTGCACTGCATATCTTTAAACTGCCAGTATGATTTATTTACTTTTTATTTTACATTTGTTTACCGGGGATGTCCGATTGGGCCAGTGGCCCTTTTTCAGCATGATAGCCTCTGTAACTGGCTCTCACCTAGTGTGGAATGAACAGGCAAATAGATCACGAGGAGGTAAGTGAGGGTCAACAATCAGTGAAGCACCACAAAAAATGTGTTTCTATGACAGATTCTTACACTATGGGAAGAGTCATCCAAGATATTGTTTGTCTACTTAGCAAAAGCATGCCAGTGCACCCTGGGAAGTTGCCCCCTTTAGCACATGCTAGCTAAGCTAGTACTTATTTTTAGATTTACTTTGTATTTGTTAACAGGGTACAGGTTCAAAGACTATTTTCAGTTATGACCTGGGTCAAATGGCAAAAACACAATGAATTACAGTAGGTGCATAGCTTCACAGTACATAACAATAGTTGACTTGCACCATTACAAGAAAGTAGCAGAGATATCACTAGTAACCATCCCCAATTTAGTTTCCAGCCAATCTCCACTACCTATATTAAGACATTGTTAACAAGACTAAAACCTACCACCCTCTCTGCTGACCTCCTCCCTGCGGAGTACTTACAAATAGCTGCTGAAGCCATTGCTTACCCTATAGCTATACTAATCAATAGAACATTGACCGAAGGTACTATCCCCTACCTATGGAGGATATCCCATGTCATCCCACTTCATAAAGGTGGAAATTCCACAGAATTATCCAACTATAGACCAATTGCCATTCTTTCCCCATTAGCCAAAATAATGGAAAAATGTGTTCATAAGCAACTAATGCAATACCTAATACATAACAACTTACTATCTAACTCCCAACATGGTTTCAGGCCACATCACAGTACCACATCTGCCCTCCTTGACTTTACAAACGCCATAAACCAAAATAGGAATGATAACAAAATATCCTCTGCCCTCTTTCTTGACCTGTCAAAAGCCTTTGACATGGTCAACCATGAACTCCTCATTCTCTCACTTAAGTCTATGTCCCTCAATAGGCACACAATCCAGTGGTTCCAATCATACCTAACTGGCAGACAACAGGCAGTTGTATGGCAGAACAAGTTATCCAACCAACTACCACTCACCCTTGGTGTCCCTCAGGGCTCTATACTGGGACCACTACTCTTTTCTATCTTCATCGATAACCTCCACACAGCTATTCCTAAGGCTACCTGCATCCAATATGCAGATGATTCCACTCTCATCTGCTCAGCTACCTCTCCAGCAGACCTACAAAACACAACACAAAATACATTAAGCACTATTGAAAACTGGCTCACTAACCAATGTTTGTTACTGAACCCCAACAAAACCAAACTCCTACTCTTTACTCCCACTAATAGAGCCACCCCTTTCTCATTCACTATTACTTCCAACAATGGTACCACCATCTCCCTAGATACCCATACTAAACTTCTAGGAGTCATTATAAATAATAAGCTCAAATTCAACCTACAGGTCAACAAAACCATTCAGACCATCAATAAAAAACTCGGATCAATGTACAGAAACAAAGCATTCTTAACCCCACAGGCTAGAATAGCAATTGCCAGGTCACAACTACTCTCTACTCTTACTTATGCCTCCCCCATTCTCTCAAACCTAAATAAATCAGAACTGAATAAGCTCTCACACAGTTATAACCATATTGCCAGATTCGCAACTAACTCCACCTACAGAACACATCACTGCCAGAACCTGAAACAACTATGTTGGCTTGAACTCCCCAACTTAATTACACTAAATCAACTCTTAGTTGCCCACAAAGTTCTTTACCATCCTGAAAATACCCCCTCACTCTCTAATATAATAAAACCATACAACAACCTGGGATCACTAAGATCGGCCGACAAAATAATGGTCCATACTTACAAAGCCAACAATTCTGCAGGGGATTCTCTGTTTGCCAACTCTGTTGCCAAGACTTGGAAATCTCTACCAAATCACATCACCCTGCAATCCTCCTTAAACCTTTTCAAAAAAAGCATCACACAGCATCTTACACTCACCTGGCTTTGTCCATGCTCCTTCCCTGACTAAGCTGTATCATTATTCACTCTAACTAACCAACTTGTTTTCTAACACTTTCTGGCCTTTCTCTACAAGCATACTGTGCTGATTGTAACTGTTATTGTAACTGTGAGTTTTTTGTAAACAAATGCTACAATACTATATATTTTACTACTGTATAACTTTTTCAATGTAAATAATCTGTGTGTATATTCTTGAAGAAACTGATGTTATCCTGTTGGAGCTTTTCTCCCCGGGCCTCCACTAAAAATGGACATATATCCAGTTGGACTATCCCGGCAAACAAATGTAAAATAAATAAATAAATAAATAAATAAATAAATAAATAAATAAATATCAGTACATAGCAGTAGAATATCCATAAATTAATTATACTGGACAGCACATTGGTTACAAATACTTTTCAACAATAATAATGTTAGGTATACGTAACTAGTCAATTAGTATGACTGCTGTTGAAAATTGATGTGTACATAAATCGGAGAACATTGTGACAGTGTCTTCCAATCAACAGTTCAACTGACTAATAAAAACAATAACAACCAGAAGTCACATAATCAAAAAATATGTAATGTCTATTACTATTAAAAACAAAAGCAACCAGAAGTGACACAGCTACACAATGTATAGTATCCAATACCCATAGCGTATAACCATTTTTTTGTATAGCACACTACATATACCTAATTAAAAAATCTAGAAATTATATTTTCATGACACTAATGTAGTGCCTAACCTGTTATATACATATTTACAAATTAATATTGCTATAACATATCCAACAGAAAGCCTTAGAATCTTTATGGCCAGTGATCCATGTCTGCAGTTACCCAGGATTTTTCATGAGTCCAATATATGGAGAATTTTATTATCCAGTCTGGAGAACAAAGAACACCCCAGGAGATGGTGGATGTAGAGACTGGTAATGTGTTACCTAACTTACAGGAGAGATTAGATGAAGAAAGGGGCAGGCGAATGCAAATCCTGTTATAAGAGTAGGACAACAATCTACCACTGTGTTAGCTTCAGATACCTAGGTACTGTTTGAGCAGCTTGAACGATTATTGTTTAAAGAAACATCTGTGCATTTTACTATACAATCTTACAGAGGTACCTGGAACCTGACATTTCCCCTAGGGGACTGAGAATTATTAGGAGCCCCTCCACTCATTTTGATGTGACTGATGATGCTGACAAAAAACTTTCAGGCATGATGGGTTGCTGCTGCCCATAAATGTTATGTATAGTAGATTAATATCCTGCTAGAAAGAGATATGCTTAAACGATGTGGAATTAAAGAGGAGATTAAAACTACTTGTTCCTCTATAATGTATAAAATTAACAATTCTGGACTGGAACAATTTTTTTTAACTAACATTACTGAAAAACTTTTGTCATTTTGAAAAAGAGCTAACAGGAAGAAAACTAAGTTAAAACAGGATATACATGACTACGAAAATAATAGGGCGATTACATGGAAGATGAACCGATCAAGATGGCATAATCACGTGAGATGTAAGCAACAGGAAGGGAAGACATTTCAACATGGTACGTTGTTTGTGTCTGCAGATAAGTATGGCGACCTCCACAGAGTGGCAGAATGATGAGGAAAGTCAATTTTTCTTCCCTACCACCAATGCAAAATCCAAATGATTTACAAAAAAATTTGGAACGGAAAACAAGAAGAGTTTAATCGTAAACGATATAGAGGGAATAATGAATCAACCACAGGGACTTTTAAAGGACACTTTTATCAGAATTCCAAAACAAGTAAATGGTTTTAATGCATCTGTTCAAACTGTTAATGACAAAGGTATGACTGTTTCAAATTACGTGAGTAATTCGTCTGGGTACAGTTTTTCAGATGCAGAATTGTCAGTATTAAACTGTGGTTTAATGTTTGTACCCACAGTTGTTCTAAGATTGCATATTCTAAAATGTGACATTTTTAGACTAGTTAGAAAATTGCACTTAAACGTATTTTTTTAGTTAAATGCATGACAAGGAAAAAGGTTTAAATGTTGAAAATGATTCTTTTGATGAAATGAATAGCAGCAATGCTAGTTTTTATTCCTGCAACTGTAATTGTGAAGCAAATGTATATTGTCAGTTAAATACAAAATACATAAAAGTAAGTTTATGCCTCCATTTGCTCACGAAGGCATTCAACAATTCTCTGCAATGTTGAATTATAATGTGGAAAAACATTTTTATGATTTTCAAAAGCGAAAATATGATGTGCAATATAATTTAAGTAAGAGTGAATGGAGTGCATTACAGAATTTGAGTAAGCAGGGGGCTTAGTTTTCAAACCAGCTGACAAAGGTAATAAATTAGTGGTTATGCATTTCACACAATATTTAAGAATGTGCTACAAGCATTTAAATAATGAGGTATAAAAAATGTGGATGTTTGCGAATATAGTAATGCAACAACAAATTTTAGAGATTTGTTAAAGGTTACAGATTGGGCTACTTTTCAAGGAATTATGTGGAAAAAAACTTTAATTGTGATGATTGTACAATATCTTATTTTTACTGTCTTCCAAAAATTCATAAAAGTATGGCTGACCCTCCTGGCCATCCCATAGTAGCAGCTTGCAGTTATTTTACACACAGATTAGGACAGTTTTTGCACAAATATCTGATATCGAGAGTAGTAAAACTGCCATCATATATTCAGGATGTGTTTTACTTTTTAGGTAGAATAGCTAATATACAATGGGAGCAAAGAAATTTATTTTATCACAACAGATATTGTGAGTCTGTATACTAATATTAAGCATAAATATGGAGTGGAAGCATTACATTATTATTTAGGAGAGTCCAGTATCACAATACATTATATAGCTAGTTTACTTTTGTTTAATGAATATATATATATTTTTATTTAATGGAAAATTATATAAACAAGTACAGGGAACAACCATGGGGCCCTTTTTGCACCCATGTATGCTAACCTATGTATGGGCTTGTTAGAGGAGGAATGTATATACACTAATGATTTTTTTAAGAAATATGTATTAAGTTATTATAGCTATATTGATGACTTAATATTTATTTGTATGGGGAGGCCAAGAATCTGTCACCCAGTTTATACAGACTTTAAATACAAATAGGTTTGGATTAAAGTTTGATGGATTAAAAATAGGGAGGAAGGGACCCTTTTTGGACATTACTGTAGATGGGAGCAACAGGGATATAGTACAAGCAAGAATTTATAGAAAGTTTGAATATGGAAACCGATATTTACATAGGCATAGCTACCTTCCCCCAATAATATTAAAAGCTTTACCCCACAGAGAATTTCTTAGGATTCGTCATTTGTGCAGTGATGATAAGAGTTAGGAGGAGAGGGTATGAGAGGGAACATTTACTTCAGGGTGTTGAACTTAAAAGGAAATGAGGTGCACTAGAGTAGAGTTTTTGTTAGGAGGTCATTCTGCGCAAGAAAGGACAAATCGAGAACAAATGGTTTTTGTAACCACTTTTAGTCTTTTTAGTGCAGAATTAGTAGAGTTGGTGAATTTTTTATTGGGGCTTCCTGATTCAACAAAGGGACTTTGCTCATGTGTTCAATTAAAAATTAAGTGTTACATATAAGAGGAGAAGACGTATTAGGGATATGTTAATGCATGAAAAATGTGTTTCACCAGTAGAAAAAGTAGCCAGGAATGTTAGGGACACATGAACTGTTCCCTGTAGTAAATGAAGTTGTATGTATATAGTTACAAGTTTTGTAAAATTAACTGTAAAACGTATGTGGCATAGAATAGATTTAGCTGTGAAACACAGGGAGCTGTTTATGCACTGAAGTGTCCCTGTGGAAAGTTTTAAATAGGTGAAAGCAAAAGAGCATTTAGAACATGTTTCTTAGAGCAGGTCAGGGATATAAAGAAATGTAAAACAGAAAGTCCAGTAGCAATGCATGTTAAAATGTATCACAATGGTAAAGTGGATGGGGCTGCAAGTCTCTGTTTTAGAAAAAGTTTTTAGTAGATTTTTAGTGGACAGTATGAAAATATTAACTTGAAGAACAAACTGCTTTATAAAGAGTCAATTTTTACTTTAAGTACAATACCCTGGTTCCTAAGGGAGTGAACTGTGAATGCAATTGGAGATTTTTAGTTTAATGGAATTGGATAATTATATAGTTGTTGTTTAAGTGAATTGCTGTATAATTCATTTTGTTATAAAAGCTGAGTATTTTTAAATAGAGGCATGTACTCTTGAAAGGCTGTTAAGCCAAGGCGCTTGAGAGATTTTTATATTGTGATTTTATAATAAACAGAACTTGGTTTCTGCTGTGATTACTGGCCTTCATTTGGTGGTTTCTGCGAAAGCCTTAAAATGTCTTCTTGCCACTGTTTTGATGATATGTGACTGACTTGAGCATCAGAACCCTTGGTTACACTACTGCATTTGTTAGCCTGTAGGCAATCATGCTTTGTTTGCTTTGATAAATTAGTTTTTAGCTTTTTCCTGCATACTGCAAAACTTTTACAGTGTTAAGTTTATTCGTCATTTTATTCTATGATTCGGGGGCTAGATTTGCAGTACTTCCTGTACTGACTAATGTAAAGTTAAAACCTCAAGATCATGATTCTTTTTTCGTGAGTAAATGAACATGCATACACTACATGAGGGCTTTGGTTTCGTACTACCAGACAGACATGGAAACTGAAATTTCATATTTGTTTACACTTTACTACATGGTTTTCCTAGTTCTCATCCTTTATTTAATTTGCTGCATAGGTAGGATTGCAGTCACTACCCTCTTGTAGCAATCCAAATTACTTTAATACTGCTGCATTTGTAACAGTCTTTAAACTGTAGACTATGACAAGCACAGACAAATGTACATGAGCAGAACGTTTACCCTATCTGACAGCTACGGGACATGTACCACACCCACACCAATGGAATGTACAGGCAATTCCAGCCAATAATTTGTGTGACTCCATAAACCCCTGCATGTCACAGATTTGTCTGTTCCCTGACCAAAGGGATCAGAAGAATCCTTCCAAAACAATGACGGGATCACTCCACTGAAATGCCCGATCGCTGGTGTTAAATCTACTTAGTCTGCATTTAACGCTGCCCTTCTCATGGACTCCTTGGATTACTTATTTGCATCTGAATAGCTTTAGTACTATACTTCAGACAGTACCCCATGTCAGACATTTCCTTGCTCATAAAGAGAGTTTAATGATGTTGCATTTTTTTTTTGTCACATTGTTTTATTTAGTGTGCCATTCTATTTCACAGCCAGAAGTTTCTGACTTGGAACATTACCTTTTTGAATCTTCTTTAACTGACATTAAACAACCATTCTTATCAGACTGTTGCAAATACTATCTGAGCGTGTGCAGACTGACTGACTCCCACTAGTGCAATAAATGAGGCCTGCTTCTCCACCCCAATGACTGCTAAATCCTCTCCAAGTAATCCCTCTCTCAAAAAAAAAAAAAAACCTCACTACTTTCATGATCATCTTTCCAAATAATACCTATATTGATGCACAGCCTCCAAACTTCCCTAAATGTTTACTGTACAACACAGACATACACCCTGATCCCATTCCCTAAAGCTAGTTACTGTCACAATATACCCCAATAAGAGTGCATCATTAAATATACTGGATCTATCACAAACAGACATTGTTAATTTATTTATGGACATTTGTTTACTGGGAAAGTCCAACTGGGCACAGATGACCCCTTTTCACAGGAGGCCTTTGAAGAAAACCTCCAAAGTATTATATTTAATGCAATCAGCATTTACAATAACAAATTTAGAATGCAGTTTCAGTGAATATATAATAGTATAATCAAATTTGCACAGATATTCACAAACATTAAATTTACAAGCCTTGTACTGAGACTTTACAGCTGAAACAGTGGTGTGTAAGATCGGTACGAGTAATTTAAGAAATACAATATAGTAAAATATTCGAGGAGATAAGCAAGTCTGTGTGTTAATAGAGAAGTAGCAGAACAGTAGTTTGGTTGTGCTAATTAGAAGTAGGTATAGTAGTTTAAGAAGTACAATAAAGTGAGGTATTAGAAGGGGATAAGCAGGTTAAGTGATTTAGTGCGTTAAATGGAGGGATAAGAAAGGTGATGAAGGGTGTTAGAGAGCTATGTCCCAGATGAGAAGCAGGGACAAAGCCAGGAGGCAGAGAGGAAGTCTTTTAGTAATGGTTTGTAAAAAATGAAGGTGTGTAACAGACCTGACTGATACAGGGATTTTATTCCAAGTTCTAGCTGCACTATTGCAATTGGGGCTGACCCCAGTAGTCCTCTGAGGTTTGTAGGTGTGAGCAGTTATTTATTACTTGACCAAAGTGGTTACTTTGACAGATAGTATTAGAGTGGTGTGTCTAATTGCTGGGCAGGTGGGTGGAGTATGGCTGATTTTATGGGTTAAGACGTGCCGAGTATAAGACAGTTGATGAGGAAGCTTGAGCTAGTTAAGTGCTTTTACTGCCAAATAGTGGTGGATTCGGTAAGGTTTGTTGCAAGCAAATCTGCTAACTTTGTCAGAGCACTGTTTAAGTTTAGAAGTAACTAAGTGAGTCTTGTAGGTTGATCATGATGGGCTTAATCTTGAAACTCTGCCACAGAGTAACGCAAATCACTTGAAAACAATTCTGACAGCTTACCAAGTACCTTTATTAACAACACTCCTGCTCACAAGCATTATCTCAATGGTCACATGCACCACAAACAGTACAAGACGGATAATTAACTTATGGGACTTATACCCACCTGCCTTTTACATTAGTAATACCCACATAGGGTTGCCACCTTTTCAAATGCCCAAAGTGGGACATTTTTGGTGCAAACGTCAGATTTTGCAGGGAGCAACATACCCATGGTCAGTACAAAGGAAAGAATTTCACTTTTTTACTTAAATAAAAGTTTATTCTTGCAGCATTTTAGTTGCTTATTCTGTTTCTTATAACATTTAGGTGTTGCATATACAGAATAACTGTTTTATGCAACTAATACATAAAATATAGGAAATAATTTTGTCCTAAAATCTCAGGACATTTGCCATTTTTACAATTTTTTTGCAGGACACAACTGCCCAAAGAGGGACTGTCCCTCGCAAAGTGGGACAGGTGGTAACCCTATACCCACATCCTTTATGTTTGCTTATGGAAGATTAATTCCACTTTCAATATCTATAAAAATATCACAACTTATCAGATAGTATCCATCCGAAACTAGCAGGCTGCCTACTAGAACCCCCTTATTCATGTAGTACAGTATCGGCAAAAATGATACAACTGAAACAATATAAACGCTTCCACACAGTATGACAACATTACGGTCATTAACCTCTAAAGCACATCCTAAAAACACTGGAATGAACAGATCAGTTGTTTGGTTTTATGTTAATTACTGTGTGGAATTTGAAATGCAAAAAAATTAGTTCTTCTGTAAGAATGTTTGTAGAGATGAATGTATGCAATATTGTGTAGACTGGTCGATTCATTAAATAACAGCTGGTGAACATTTGGGTATAGCCCATGTAATTTATTAGGGAAAGGTTAAGAAGATAAAGAAAGCATTAGGAAGGACAGTGAATAAGATTAGAATCGTATACATAAGTAAAACTCCTATCCAGTTTCCCTACTAATTAACCGTTCCATATCCAAGCAACCCATCCCCACTCTCAGGAAAATTGCTCACATCATACCCCTACACAAAGGAGGTCCCCCACCGACTTCTTTAACTATCGGCCCATAGAAATCCTATCCCCTCTATCAAAAATCCTTGAAAGGTGTGTTCACACCCAAATACTTAACCATCTCCTAGACAATAAATTACTTACAAATACTCAGCACAACGTTCACCCCTACCATAGTACTACCACAGCCCTTATTAGCTTCACTAACACCATCAGTCATCTTAGAAATAAAGGTGAGCTAGTATCAGCAATCTTTTTAGACTTATTAAAAGCCTTCGATACAGTGTCTTATAACAAACTGCGGATTGCCTTGTCCAAACTGAACCTAAGCTACTCCACTACCTGAACTACAGAACTTAACCCAAACATCCTTCAGTGCTATTGAATCATGGTTGGCAGATGCCCAATTAATCTTGAACCCAAATAAAACTAAACTCATGCTCTTCCGCTCCACTAAATTCAAAACCCAATCCACTTACTTCAACATCACATCCTGTAATAAGACTTTGATCGAACCAGTACCATCCACCAAACTTCTCGGTGTTGTTATTGTTCAAAATCTGAAGTTCAACTTACACATTGCCCAGACTGTAAAAAAAGTACACAAGAAAACAGGTACCTTATACAGATGCGAAAACTACCTAACCACAAACTCCATAATAACCACAGCCAGAACTCTTCTGTCAACTTTACTATACGCCTCACCCATCCTTACCAACCTCTCCAAATCAGACCTAAGCAATCCCGATGCCTGATATAATAAGATAGCTAAATTTGCCACTAGCTGTCCTCCTAGACCCCATCACTGTAAGGCCCTAAGATAACTATCTTGGTTAGAACTACCCCACCAACTCATTCTCACACAACTCTCTACTGCCCACCAAATGTACTATAAACACCAGCTCTACAAGGCCTCCTCAATCCCCATATAAGTACCCGTCCACTAGGATCCACTAATAAACCTCTAATTGAAGTAACCAGGAGTAAAAATAGCTCAGGTGACTCTCTATACTCCTACTACATCGCTAAACTGTGGAATGCCTTACCACTTGAAATTAGAACTATAACTAGCTTAAGAATTTTCAAGCATCACATTAAAGCCCACCTCACCAATTCCTGGACTTGTACATATACTGGGGGCATGGGTAGCCCTAACCATGGAACTAGCTGATTTTAAAATTTTAATTGCATATGTAATGAGCATTGAATTTAAATCATATGACTACCTTATGCTTTTTTTTCCTTCTCACTGTTAATATCTTATCAGATTTTAAGTCTTCAGTTTGCTATGCTACCGGTATATAAGGCTGCTCTACTTCTTTCGCCTTTTCCCGGTTAGGTGTCGCCACAGCGGAACTCCGGTCCGCTAATGATTGGCAGTAGATTTTTACAGTGCCGAGGTGCCAGCCCAACGCCCAACCTTCAACGAAGGCATGCCCATTCACACATGTCTTTCGAACGCCACTCGATCACGGGGAGGACATGCAGACTCCACACAGAAGGCGCTCTAGCCGAGAATCTAACAGGAGAACCTCTTGCCGTGAGGCAACAATGCTACCGCTGCACCACCGCGGCTTTGCTACCTGTATATAAGACTAAGTATCGTAATAGCACTCTCATTGTATACAATGTTACTACCTGCAACTACTGTAAGAACTGTCTTCTAGAAGCATTGTTATACAAGAATATTGGTCTCGTCTCCCACTTGACCAATTTATTCTGTTCTAGTCTTTTTACCATTATGAATGTCTGTTACTGTTTATTTTTTTTTTGTGTTATACAATTTTCCTTCTAACAAAATAGTTTACTAACAATGGAACTTTTCTCCCCGGGCCTCCACTGAAAAAGGGTTTTATGCCCAGTCGGACTCTCCCGTTAAACAAATGTAAAATAAAATAAATAAATAAATGTTGCATAGCTAAAATAAGTAAATATGCAATATTTAAGTGGGTTAGAGAAATGTGGGTTGGTAGAAAAGGGTCGGGAGTTGTGGGATGCTATAGTGGTACAGGAGATGGCAGGGTGGGTAGAAAAGGGTGGGGAGTTGTGGGATGCTATGGTGGTACAGGAGATGGCAGAGTGAAAGTAGATGTAGTGAGGTTCGAAAAGAATGGTGGGGAGTGTAAGTGGATAAAGAGTGAAACTAAATGGGGTTACAACAGAGCGCACCAGGTAAGAACAACTGAATAAAATGAGTGGAGCAACAGACAGTGAGAGAGAGCTAGAAGGTCTATGGTTGTTGTGCAGAGGGGGGTCATTAAGGTATGAGGTAGTGAAGAATTGTGTAGAGCAGGAGAGAAATAATAAAATAAGAGTAGGGAGAGTAAAGAGAAAGTACACGTGGGATTGGTATGAATGGTTTTAGTGGAGTGTGTGTAATTACAATAGGTTATTTTAAAACTACAAGTTAAATTTTCTCATATTTGTCTGCATATTTAAGATACCTATAAAATACAAATGCAGCTGACTGAATTAAATGTTTGTCCATGGAGAGAATATTTTTGCAAAAGATTAATATGACTAACAGTCAAACTCTATCAAAAAACTGACGAGCACCTCATTAATAAAACCGAACGAGTAATAAATGCTATGATAAAGCTATACAGCGACAGCTGCTGCAATGAGCAAGGAACAGAACAGGAAGTCAGTGAAAAACATCTGCAGCATGTTTGGCCAACAGCACACACAGCCTGTGCACATTACAAATAATAAAATAAGAAAAGACAGAAATCGTTTTTGTTTATGTACTGGCATTTGTTGACAGGGGAAGTCTGACTGAGCTTGAAACCCCTTTCCAGTACAGTCTCAGGACAGAAGCTCCAGTGTATACACTTTACAATATCAATAAAATATTTACAAAATTTTCCTAGGATAACAGACTTAAAAGTATCAACAGTTAAGATAAAATGTAGATATTGTCGAGAAAATGGAAAGAAAATGGAGTAAGAGAAGTCAAAAAGTATGGTTGCAGTAGTTTGCAGAAAGAAATAGATAAACAAGAAGAAAGAGGATGATAGCAGTACGGAAGCAGAATGGGTGAAGCAGACAAAAAAGTATGGAGCAGACTGTGTAGGAACAGATTACACTGAGACTTAACAGAATAAATTATCAGAAGGGACTGAGGCAAGATATTTTGGTTACCCAGTACAGGTTTCTGAACCTGTTTTATGCAAAATGTACCAGTAAGCTATGACCATGGTCAGGTTTATTCCTGGCCTGGCAAAACATCAGCAAACGAGCCTCACTACAGGCAGGTAGCCGTCACTACTACCCAGAAAGACATGCTTACTGCTGCACATTTTAATACTAAGTAAATGTTTCCACACTTTCCATAATCTTTTTTAATTATTTTTTTCTAGTTCTTATATGTTTATTTATTTATTTGCAATGATAAATAGTGCATATCACTGGTCCATTCGGACCTTTGACATCCTCAGCCAGCAGCACTAAGTGACATCCTCAGAGTAGCTGCTAGCGCACACATAGGAATA
This sequence comes from Protopterus annectens, assembly GCF_019279795.1. Lineage (NCBI taxonomy): Eukaryota > Metazoa > Chordata > Ceratodontiformes > Protopteridae > Protopterus > Protopterus annectens. Next base: position 737,207,537 of record NC_056736.1, read on the forward strand.
CGCCTTTTTTTTTTTTTTTTTTTTTTTTTTTACACAAGATCATAGATGGGTGGGCAGTATGTGTACCCATATACAATTATACATTTCATAATCATGCTGTATATTGGTACTTTTAGTGTAGTACTGAAGACATTTTGAATTTTGGAGCTTATTTCCTTTTTACATTTTTTTCTGAACACTTTTATTCTCAGTACAAAATAGACAGCCCCGTGATCCTCATTTTAGCTTTGGCACTGTTACTCCATTTAGAAGTTGTGCATGTTTACTAATGTCTTCACTGTTTTTTTTGTTCATAAATACTCCTTGCTTTTTATTCATACTCTTTGGCAACCTTTATTCTACTTTTTTGTTTTAAAAGTTACTCTTTTTCTAATCCCTGCTCATGCTGGCAGCAACAGGTGCAAAGGTGTGCAAAAAGGCATTTATGGACATATGCAAATCCAAAATGAAATAAGTTTCTCTCTCCTTCCCTTCCAAATACTTATAGTGTTTTGAATTTGCCTTCACATTTGAGAACTTCACTTGTTTTACAGTTTCAGAACTAGTGTAACATATCTGTCAGGCATAGTCTTTGTCACCCTGCCTTTCATCAGTTCTTTAATGTAAACACTACGTACTTAAGTCTCTACTAATCACGACACCTAAATAAGCACTTGAGCACAGTATAATGTTTCTCAACTGCTCAGTTTTACACTTACTGATTTATTTCAAAGCAGCTGTTATACTACAACAAGTGAGTGGGTGGGTGGAGGGTGAAATGAGCATTCCTGCACACTGTGTCAAGCAATAACAAAAAGGTAATTCAACTTTTTGAGCTCCAGAGACTAGAACCTTTTGCCTAATAACTCTCAAAATTATGCTTCATTTCAAAAATGTATTCTAACCACTGATAGCAATTATATACACTATTCCACTCACATTAACCAACAGGATTTTCAAAAAATCTTTCCATACTTTTATACAAGTGACTCAAGACACTAAAAAATGTGGGAAGAGGCCCCAAACTGCAAATTTCTGACTGCTAATTCTTATTATGCAAAAAAAGGGTTTACCTCAACATCCCTGCCGCCACAGTTTGCCCTCAGTTACTGTTGCCTTCACTGAAGGAGTGTCTTTTACCCATCAAGGTCATATCTGGATACTTGCACAAGCTTAAACAAATCAGGTGTTAAACAGACATATCTCCAAGGAACTTTGAAATCCTCTCATCTGCAGTTCTCAGCATATCTTATTATTTACTGCCAAAGCATTGACTGATTAATTTTGTCATCACTGCTCTGTGTTTTTGCTCTGCTCGATCTGCCTGCCCTTTTTCTGCAATGCCTGATCAGACCTATTTAAGTTGATGCCTTTGATCGTATCCACAGAGGAGTATGGAAACCCGGGCTCCAGCTAAACATTCCCACTGCTCCAACAGTTATGCACATGTATCTTAAATGACAGTTGACATTCAAGACAATGTAAGGTCTCTATAACATGAAGGTTTCCTGCAGCACAACTGTCAAAGAAGAATGTGCTTTGCATAACAAAACAGATGTAATTTTAACAGAAATTACAATACAAAAAACACTGTTTGTCTATCAGACAGAGTTGTGACACTCAGAGTAAAACTTCAGTATTTATATAACTTTTGCTGAAAAATGAGTGATAAAAGCATTCACTGTTATAATTTGTGTGCAACAGGGAGCAACAATGATTCTCTTATTGACATTTAGCAATTATTCTGAGAGTGGTTAAATAAACTACTGTCAACATCTAATTGCATTGGTTCTCAAAATAAAGACAATATCATATTCCCAATGAAAAATACATATAATGGGAGAAAATGTTTCACCCAACAGCACATTATTAATCAAATTCCAGTACCAGAGGCAACGAGAGCAAGATCAGACTGAACCAAATCCGTTTCACATGACAACCTCATAAATTATTTAGCTCATTAGAATCACCAAGAGGGGCAAAAACAACATCATTGTCGGGGATATTTTCTTACATATGGAAGGTCAGCTGAAAGACTTGCTATTAAAATCTATACATGATTACTCAGTAAGGTAAACAACTGAAAGGAAAACAATCATTTGTTTCTGTTACCTATGACATGACTGTTGATTAGCAAAACCTCATTATTTCTTGCCTTCATCTGTGAATATTGTATCATGTTTCAGGAAAAAAAAAACACTGTGTGGTACCCCCTGCAAACTGTTGCCACTGCCTTCAAGCACAAGGACTATGTAATTTGGAAAAGGAATCAAGACTCACTAATGGGCAAGGATCTCATTTCTATTACAGCACTGTCTGAAGCAAGTCACACAGTGGCGGTGTGCTTCCGAACTGATAACTAAATGAATCACGGGATTTATGTTCAGGAGTTGTCACAATGTATTGCACTTTGAAAACCCCTCTGAAGGTGTTAGGAGAATCAACTAACCATAGTCAACTGCAGACTTCAACGTGACATCAGGGTGTGTAGATCCAAAGGGGTTTCGTACAAACCTACGCCGCCGACGCAGGTCATCTTCCCAGTAGTCTAGGCGCCAAAAATCAAGCTGCTGGCTGTGAAAATATGAAACAGAGATACATATGTTAGTAATTATCAGTCCTTTATTATTTTACAATTATACTTGTGTGCAGCCCCACTTTCCCCCCCAAATTACTCCAATGTTTTCATTCATTTTCATATGATTATAGCAGTCTACAATCACAGCACTAGTATTTTTTTCCTAGTGGATGCTTATTCTATTTAATGCTATTAAGGAATCAAATGGCTTAGTTGTGTCTGCAGGAAAATGGGTTACCCACTGCTGAATTCATAAATCACAGGAAGCCCATTAACAAATGCTGCATCAAATTACAAGTATAAATGGCACAGCTTGCTTTCTTTAACAGTGTTTTTTAACAAGGATTGTAAATCACAGAATGGGGACCTCGATGCAAACAGCTTGCAGTTTAATGACTAGCATCCCCTAGCAGACTGAACTTGGAACTATAAAATATTGCCCACTTGAATTTTGTAGAACCATGATTAAAATAACGTACTGAAATATTCATCTAAATAATTCCCCATGGCCGCCAGCAACCTGAGAAAATTGCACTTTTATTCATTATTAATAACACTGAATTAGGAATGGAAAAAAGTTCCAGCATGTGGTAATTGTCTAGATAAATTATTATTCCAGCATTAACACAGACCTTGGATAATTTTATAGCTTGCAGCTATTGCAAACCATTAAGCCCAAGGTCTATTGTCAGGATATACAGCACTGCCTTCCTTTGGTTTGATCCACAAAATTTTATATGCAGTGGTTAACAATATATGCAGTAATTCATGAACGCTTCTTTTTCATAATTTATAACATTTATTAGATAGTGTGCATTCAGTTCATATTCTATCCATGCTCCTCCTTGGTTAGTGAATGTGAAATCACACCCAGCCATCATGAAGTGTTACTTTTTTATACAAGAAATATAGATACAGCTCTAGAAAACAAAATTAGTACATGAGAATCTCAAAGCGTGAACACACAAAAACTATATCAAATATATTGACTTGTGGTTATTTTGTAGTGAAAATGCAGTAAAATACCACATTCCTGACTTAAATACATATTTCATGGAGGTCTGCTGTTTTGGTCTGTATGAAAGAAACATCATCTTCTCCACACTCCACTTATTGAAAGTTTACTACCCTAAATTTCTATTCATCTTTCTTTCCAGTAGTACAATTAATGTTTGAATACCTGATAATCTGTTAGGTCATATGAAGCTGAAGAAAGTAGGATTAGACTGAAACAAGGTCTTCTCTAATTCAGAGACCATTATAGATGCCCTGTCAAATTAAAATGTCACACCTCTAGTATCTTCACAGATAAAAATAATTACAGGGAGGTAAATCGAATTTGGTCTTTTGCAGCATGGCTCCTAACTGCTTCTTGTGGTACAATGACAATGTATATATTTGGTGAATCTCTGGCATCTGAAAGAAGAGAACATGTAAAGAATACTCCTCTGTCATGGCAAAGTATGTGCAACACACCGTGCACCTTATTACACTGCCAGTGTAGTGATGCCAGATGAGATGGTCTCACTCTTCCAGAGTCAGGTGGTTCATTCTAAGCTTGTTTCATGCAACCACAATAAGGCACCATGGGAAGAAAACTTCAAACAGCCCAAAGAAGCAGAGCAGAAGGAAGCATGACTAGAGAATGGAAATGTTAATCAATATGCATTATATAATCAATATGCATTATATAATCTATACTCCAGTTCTTCCTTTTAATTCAAAATCTACTGCTAGAATGGCAAGTTATGAATCCATATACAGCAAATAAATGTTCAAGAATACACCAGATAAATGTTGTATCTAACTCTCTTCTGGTATTAGAAAAGTAATGTCATTTTTAATGGGAGAAGAAAGTGTGAACGGAGGACCACGTCACCACCTCACATATATAGTCATGTGAAATCCTTGTTAAAAAAGGCCAAAGAAACAGCACGACCACTTAGATCCACTTTTTTTAGAGCCACAGCAAAATGAAAACAAATGGTTACATTAGAACCAGCTCAGTTCCTATCAGGCAAACACAATCAGTTACGGGAAAATGAAGTCATAACAATTTTTGATGGCTTTTTCCCTGAAAATGTACAATCAAGAATTGTAACTTAGTGTCAAGTAAAGTGTAAAATCTCTCCTTTAGGATTTTGTTGATGAGGATAAAAGAATGGCAGCTGGATCTTCTCCTTCAGGGCCAAGTTAGTCGTTTGTCATACAGTAAATGGCAGAGAAACCCACTCCATCCTTGCAGAAGAATGTCTGAAGCTGTGAATGATTAGTTAAATAAGATGCTAGCATATAGTCATGTCCTGATCTATAACAAGTTGAAGTGACACCGATTTGTAAAGGGGGTCATTACTTCACACCCAGATAATTACAGATCCATCAGCCTGACCATTATTCTATAAAAAGCCATGAGGAAAGTTATAATGGAGCTTTGTCAAAAACAATGCTGGGAATCTACTACTGCTATGAATAGATTTAAGGAAAGATCCTCAAATTTGAATCAAGCAACATTTTTTGAAGCTGTAACAGCAGCACTTGATAAAGAACTGACAATATTTGTTGCTTGCCCATACCTTGTTAAGGCACTGAATATTATTCAACAAAACGGGAATAACTTGACAAGTGAAAACTATTACACGTCAACCTCTACACAATTCAAAGGATGAAACAAAAGTTAGACAACAGATCACAAGCAGAGGTAATTGGTTCCTTGACTGTTTCAGAGGCCATTAGTGGTGCCCCACAAGGTTCTGCATTGAGAACACTTCCTTTCAACTATTCTTCTCAGATATAAACATTGAAAATGTGCTATGGATAATCAAGTAAATGAATGGGAATTAAGTAGCTAAATTATTTAATAAAAAATGCCAAAGTTCTCCAAGATAGTCAACAGCAACAAAACATACCTAGTACAGCAGCAGACACCTTACTTTTTATACAAGTAAATGCAGAGTAATGAAACTTAGCAAAAACAACAAATTGTGATTACAAAATAAGTGGCAAATTATAAAAAATAGATTTCTCCTCATCTGGTCATGTGTGAACAGGAAGAATTTAAGCTTGTTGAGTTCTGTTCCCCGATTTAGAACTCTTCAACCCCCCCCCCACACACACACACACACACAAATCACTGATGATGTACTTTCTATTTGTGGACCAGCAGTGATTCAAAGTGTTTAAAACCACAAAATTAGAGAATATAAGTAATCGTAACAGGGTGGAGGGGATTCCCCTGCAAAAATGTTTTTTACTGCTGCTTTTGTTAAATTGTAGTTCTGACCAGTTTGTTTTAGCCAGCTGAAGCTTCAATAACTTTAGTCTCAGTGAAAACACAGGGGAAGCAAAAGATGGCATCATCATTTCATATCTAGGGACACTGGAATATGGTTTAAATACTGGTATATGCATCTACTAACGTTAGAAAACCATCCTCAGTAGCCCATTTAATTATATGAAGCATGTCAAATCATTCCCTAGAGATCATCGCATCGACATCTCACTGATCTGACCCACTTCTGAATAAAATGTTGCATTTTAAAGCTTTGAACATGCCACCTGAAGTAACTTGTAAAGGTACAATGATTCTACTCCTTAAAAAAAACATAGGACTGGAAAGCAAACTATTCAGAAAGAGTTTAGAAACAGGTATGAGTCACCTAAAAAGGGTGAGGGGGTGAAGTGACACAGTAATGCAATGATGTACTGATATTGTGCAGAAATATCTAGAAATCTGGTGCATTTGTTTCTGTCACTGAGCTTTTCTTCATAGTGATTTTATTCAAAATATTTCCAGCTAACATTTTTATCAGTATGTAGTTGTTGTAACTTGACATTTTTTGAGTACAGATGGCTGAATGTTGTTCAAGTCCATCGAGTGCTGTGCCTGAAGCAACTGTGATCTCAGATGGCCTGCGTGGCTATAGCCATGTAAAATTGAGCAAGAAAGCTATTAACAACTCCCCCTTTTCACCCAACTGTAGATGCTAAAAAATCCCAAACATTTTTTTATTGCAAAGTCCCTTGATGAGAAACTGAAACATGGTGTGGCTAATATTAAACAGGTTTGTAAGGACTCGTGGCATTTTTTAAAAATGTTTAATGAAGTTGATTATAAGGATGCAAAATTTGTCAGCATAGATGTACACAGTTTATTTTCTGTAATCCCACATGATGTAGGGATTAACTGGTTTGAGGAACAACTAGATAAGCAGGGACTTTCGAGGACTGGTGATGGTGATGTCATGAATACCTTAATGGAATTGGTATTGAAGAATAATTACCTATATTGTGAAGGTGAATTTTTTAGACAAATTACTGGGGTTGCCATGGGAGCAGCATGCACTCCCATGTTTGCTAACTATATAATGGCCGAATGGGAAGAGCAGTGTATATTTAATGGCCTTTTTGATGGTAACTGGGCCATGTACACCAGGTTTTGGATGATATATTCCTGTTATGGATAGGACTGGTCTACATTAATAACATTGTAGAATTTTTTAACCTTTTCCCATACTTTTCATGAAGACCATATAGTGTTTCTAGATGCGTAAATAAGTAAAGATCCTGATAAACAAATGTATATCTCTAATATTTTTCGTAAGCCCACTTTCTCAAATTCATACCTCCATTACTCCAGTGGTCACCCACAGCATCAAAAGAAGGCTCCGGTCAAAGGCCAGCTTGTTCGTCTGGCCAGGATGGTGTCGGATATGGCAAAATTTTTGGAAGAATGTGACAAGGTAATAAATATGTTTTAAACTAGGGGTTACCCTAGTGTGTATTTACTGGACATTCAAAGGGAGGTTGCAATGAAAAGAGAAACTGGAATTTATGAGCCCGTTTTAAATGGCAACAATATGGCAATGCCCACACTTGATGTACGGTCTGCTTGGGGTATTCAGGGTTTTATTACTACCTTTTGTTTGGATGCCCCCACTATTACTGATATTATTTTTAAATAATGGTGGATATTTTCTACCGATCCAGATGTTTTGGACAAACTGGGGCCCAAACCAAAAATTGGGTATAGAAAAGATATTACCTTCAAACAGTTATTGGAAAGGAGAACTCAGACTTCTTATAGGAAAAATAAACTAGGAACGCATAAGTGTGGTGCTTGTAGACAATGTAAGCACATATATGTGGGTGATCACATTGTTATTTGAAACAGGAAATATTCGAGTAGAGATTATTACAATTGTAATTCTAGTAATGTGATATATGTGGCCTTGTGCAATGAGTGCCCATGTTTTTATGTGGGAAAAACTTCAAGAAGGCTCAGGACAGCATGGATATTAGGAATGAGAAATTAACTAATGAGTTGTTTAGACATATTTCTAGATGCAATTCCCATGATTTTAAGTTTCTGTTATTGAATCCATTAAAAGGGATTTGCAAGGGAAAGTTACTCAGGAACATCTGAATTTTAAAGAAGTGCAATGGCAGATTAAGTTGAACGCAACAATGTTTACTGGATTGAATGATAATTTTTTCTTTAGTTCCTATTTTAAATCTTCGACATTATGTAATTTAAAATTTAAAATATGATTTTGAATGGTGTATTAATTGCAAAGCTATGGATTTTAAACTGCAATTTTAATTACTGTTTTTAGTAGCTAGGCTATTTAATTAGTAGATATGTGTGTGTAATTAGTCATAGGATATGGGGCAAGAGTATAAAATGAATGAGTGGGAGGGACTAGTTTGTTCTGATGAAGTTCTGATTTTTGTGGACGAAAGTGCTTAACTAATTGCTCAATAAAGTGGAGATTTACTAGCTTCACTATCTTCGGTGGCTTGGTCTGTTCCTGTGCTTTCTTGGCTGGTTGGTTGTACTTTTTTGTTAGGGTTCTCTTTCTCACTCCCTTTCTCCCAGCACAACTTTGAGAAAGATTTATTAAAATGAGCACCCAACACCACTGGAAAGAAACATCTGTAGTGTACTAGACCAGCGAACAGTTAAAGGAACATGCTGGTGTGGAGAAGAGGCTGCAGAAGTCTACTACCTTGCCTAAGTCTTTAAGAATATAAAGGATCTTTGTTTAGCATCCTGATAGAGGGAACCTGGCTGCTGGTATTTTTGCAGTTATGGTACTGTAAGATAGGTACAGACTGAGTTATAAGACAAAACTGACTGCTTTGGAGTTGCCTGAAGTTAAGCCATTTTATATCAAGACGAGGGAAATGCACTAACTACTCCATTTCTGGATTTCATTGGCTTCTTGGCATACTATGCTGGTTATTATACCTTTTACACAGTTACTTCATATGAAGGTAGACCCCCTTATTTGATATTTGTGGCAACTAAGCAAACAATCTTAAAAACAGAATTAATTATATGAACTTTAACTTTCACATTAGTCACTGCTCTTCACAATCTATTTTTCTATTCTTTTTTTTTTTTTTTTTTTTATTAATTTGGATTATTGGGCATTGGCAAGGCAGGTGGAAGGCTGGGTTTATTTTTTTCTGCTTGATGACTGGTTTACTATTTTTTTTTTGAATCAGCTGTTTATAGTTTGTTTAAATAGATGAAAAAGTAATAAATAAATTTAAAGAAAGAAAATTGGCTATTCTTTTCTTACAGGTTATGTAGAAGTATCCTTTGCCTGATCTACAAAGTAATGACTGTTACAGTTCAACATGAAAGTCCGTGTTTGAAATGCAGAGCTGCAAGAGATGACATTAGATTAAGTCTTAAAAAGGAAAGTGTGTGAGCAGGTGTATTTGCACACATACATATATGGATATGTGTATCTATTACACACACATATTTACATTAATACAGCTATAAACAATAGTAATATAAATAGATAAAATATACAATATCAATATTGGGGTAGCAGTTATCATGCTATCTTTCTAATAAAATCACCTTTATTTAGTTTGCAATCATAAGTTTCATAACCATGTAGATCATCATCCATGCTGAATCTAGACAAATATATCCTCATCAAAAACAATGAAAATGAGGCAAATGCATTCATATTTACCTATAAGTCATGAAAGATGATCAGAGAGATACTAAACATTTATGACAGTGCTAATAGTTCTGTCCTTCAACATTTTAATAGCAAATGCCTTTAGAAGAATAAGGTTTTCTAACATAATATGCAATAACATCCATAGATAAGAAATATCGCTCTCATTCTGTAGGGTTCTATCAAGGTTAATTAAACTGACATTTCAAAGTTACTACTTCCACTCCTTTTTCAACACACAAATCACCCAAACCCCAATCTTCTAATTTCTCAGTTACAACAACTTATGCAGCTAGGAAGAGATAGTACAAATGCGCACATTCCACTTACCTGTAACAGTGGATGTTCATAGAACACATTGCCTTATTGGCATACAGGTAGTAGTGGCTTGCTACCCTCCCCTGGCAGTCTGCCAAAGCTCAGAACTGTTCCCATTGCCTGTCTGTGAGGGTGAAGAACCAAACACCTGGCAGGACAAGGTGAGCCCTCCTCACTCACAGACTGGATCCTTTCAGTTTTCTAGGGTTTAGCAGGAAGAGCAGATGAAAAAACAAGAGTTGTGAACACCTGCTGTTCCCATTCCACTCACCAAACACACACACAAACACACCAAAAATGGTTGCAGAAGCAAACTCAACAGCACCTCCTGCAACCAGCTATATACACCCAACAAAAAGGGGGATGGTGTGAGGGTAAGGCTAGTAAAGCAGTGTGGAACTTAAACAGCTGTACTATGTTCAGGAAACATACTGTCTTACTAGCACATTGGTAGATTCCCAAATTTTACCCAACCTGAGAAGAGGTAGGACAAAGGTCCAGGAGCACTTGGACAATGATCCTCGTGAAGCCAGCATTAGATCAAGAAAAAAATTAGTTTGTAATGCATCATGGAAGTATGGACAGAAGACCAAGTTGCTGCCTCTAGAATACTTCTACAATCCACTCCTTTCCAAAATGTCACTGAGGAGGAAAAAGCCCTCATGAAAAGTGCCTTTACTTTGCCTGGATTTGTCTTGCCATGGTGGGTGTAACAAAAAACATAAGACAGGGAACCCATGTCCAGTGAATTGCTTAGTGACAGGCTGACCTTTCCTTGCCCCAAAAAAGACAATAAGAAGTCTCTGGGCCGTCAAGGTAGTACATGAGCTGACTGTGCACATCTAAGGTGTGTAATGTCTATCCCTTATAGTAAAGTTATACTTAGGTTCTAGAAAGAACACAAGGAGATTAAAAGTCTGACAAAATGAAAACTGAAACCAAGTGTCTAACACAACCCTAACCTTGTGAAAAAATATCAGGTAAGATTGTCTCACCATGAGAGACTGCAGCTTAGAACTCATCTTCCAGATGTCAGAGCAAACCAAGAATATAGTTTTCCACATTAAGAACATAAGATCAGTGCAAGCTGCCAGTTCAAATGGTAGTCTAGGCCAATTTTTTCAAGAACATAGTTGAGATCCCACAAAGGAGGAATTTCCTTGTGCGGGGGTCTCATATGCAATACTCCTTTCATACGATCATAGGAGGTTGCTAGGCTAATGGCTCTGAGGCCCTTACAAGCCTAGCCAAGAGTTTATCCCCAAAAATAAACCTCAGTCAGCACCTTTCGCCCATGTCAATGAGGGACACAGGTGGAACCCCTAGGAACACTTTGTAGTTTCCCATCCACTCATCAAGGTTGCGCTTGAAGAGGGTCAGCGAGGTGCTCTGTTTGACATGTATGAGGAGTCTATTCCAGAGACGGGGCAGCCTCTGGGAGACAAACCTGTCTCTCTAGCAGGTTTTGTCAATGTTACATATTAGGTTCAGGCCTTTTCAGCAGGTAGTGTGTGAGGAGTTAAACTTACGGATATGGAGCATCTCTAGTAAGGTAGGGTCTGAGATTGCTTTGTAGGCAAGAGACAGATCACCCCTGAGCAATTTATATGATACTGAGTAGAGTGATAGTGATTTGAGCCTGTCTGCGTAGGACAGGTGTTAGAGGCCATGGATTCTCTTTGTGAGGTATTTCAGTGGCCTTTCCTGTTGGTGCAGATGTTTGGAGGTACATCCCAAATGGGGAGTTATACTCAATTACTGAAGCAATAAACATAAAAAGTTCGTAGAGCAAAACAATGGAAGGGATATGTAGAAACCAGGTATACACGTAAATTCAAGCAGCAGCAACAAAAAGTCCAAAATCTCCAATAGAATAAAAACAGGTTTATTCGAGCAAAACAGGGTGAGCGCTTTCGCTAAAATAGCTTCATCAGACCTTATTACACTTTAATTAATAAAAGAAAGCGTTTAAATACAAAAAAAGGCGCCAATAAAATGAGCACTCCTTAAAGGGATATGAACTTAAAAACAGTCCCAATATACAGACTGTGAACCATGACTAAGTATATATGTGTATACTTTTAAAACACAAGAACATATGTGACAGTCATTTCTGATTCCTAAGCCTTCTAGACTTCAACAAAGGACGTATAGGGACTTTGCCATTGAGTCCAGGCAATACATCAGCCCTATTAGATTTAGGGCTGATGTATTACCTGGACTTAATGGCAAAGTCCCTATACGTCCTTTGTTGAAGTCCAGAAGTCTTAGGAATTAGAAGTGACTGTCACATATGTTTTTGTGTTTTAAAAGTATATATATATATATTTAGTCATGGTTCACAGTCTGTATATTGGGGGCTGTTTTTAAGTTCATATCCCTTTAAGGAGTGCTCTATTTATTGGCGCCTTTTTTTGTATTTAAACGCTTTCTTTTATTAATTAAAGTGTAATAAGGTCTGATGAAGCTACTATAGCGAAAGCGCTCACCCTGTTTTGCTCGAATAAACCTGTTTTTATTCTATTGGAGATTTTGGACTTTTTGTTGCTGCTGCTTGAATTTACGTGTATACCTGGTTTCTACATATCCCTTCCATTGTTTTGCTCTACGAACTTTTTATGTTTATTGCTTCAGTTCTGCTGTTCATTGTAGAGCATTTACTCCGACTGGTCTTATTGTTATTTGGATACTCAATTACTGGTCTAATGAGGAAGGAGTATAGAGAGGTAATAACCTCCTTTTTTCTGGATGCAATCACTTTACTTATGAGATGAACCAAGTAAAAGGCTTTTCTGACCACTGCCGCTACATGATGGTCGAATGTGAGGTTATCAACCAGACTGCCCAGGTCTCTCACCACAGGTTGTGTGCTTAGGGGGTTGCTGTTGATGTGGTAATCAGTAGGGGTCGTATTTTTGCCAAATGGTAAGATGGTACATTTTTTTGCAATTAGCTTGAGGCCATGACTTTGGCACCAATCATTAGTTGCTGAGAGACCCTCCTGCAGTATGTTAACATCATTTGGGAAGTCAATGACAGCACCCAACTTACAGTCGTAGGCAAACTTGGTCAGCCACAGGCCTTTTGTCTTTGCCTGTACCTCCGAGAAATAGATGCCAAACAGCAGGGGCCCCAGGACAGATCCCTGGGGAACTCCGCTAGTGACAAGTCTGCTATTGGAGGCAGAGGTGCCTATTTTGACTTTGAGGGTCCTTGTCAGTGAGCCAGTTGGCCAAGGATTTACGAGAAGTTGTGTTAGCTTTTCAATGATGCCCGACTGGGGGATTGTGTCAAAGGCCTTGGCCAAGTCAAGGTAAGCTGTATGTACTGACTTTCCCTCACCCAGGGCCTTGGTGACAATCTCAAAGAAGTCAACCAGGTTCAACAGGCAAGATCTGCCCTTGACGAATCTGAACTGGGTGGGGTCATGTGCTTGGAGATTGCCTATGTCCTTGTTTATGAGGTCCATAATAATATGCTCCATGGCTTTACAGATCAGACTTGTCAAACTAATGTGGTTTCCATGGTCAGTAGTGGCAACACCTTTGTGCAAGGGGATGACAATGGCCGTTTTCCACTTTGCTGGAATTAAGCCAGTACTTAGGCTGTGGTTGAAAAGGGTGCTCAATGGCAAAGCCAGTTCTTGCTGGAAATGGTGCAGAATACATCCTGGGATACTATCAGGTCCCATGGAAGCTGTGTTTTTTGCCTTGGATAGAGCCTGTAACACTTGATCTATGGAGATGTGAGGTGACAAGTATTGGGGATGTTGAAAGGGCCTTTTGGGGGGGAACAGCGGGGTGAAGTTTGCGCTGAACTTATCTGTTAGCTAAGTCAACAGGATCAGTGTAAGTGATACTGTTAAGTAGTAATTCGGAACAAACCTGGGCTTTGCCACAGAGGTTCCTGACGTAACTGAAGACTTTATAGTTTCCCTTTGTAATGGAGGCTAGTTTCGATTCATAATTGGCCTTGGAGGTTTTCACTAGTGATCTAATTTGCTTGTTGAGGCTAATGAGGGAGTTTTTCCAATTTGGAATTTCTTCCCTCTTACCCTTGGATAAGTTGCTTCCTTTTGTTATAAAGCCTGTTGATAGAGGATGTCCACCAAACAGGTTTGTGTTTCCTTGAGGAGCAGGTTTCAGTTCTATTCGGTATGACTGAGTCCATGCAGTTGCACGGGTGCTTGTAAACTACACTGGCATACTGTTCAGTATAGCTGTCTGCATCCTCTGGGGGGGGGTGAAGCTACAGATGCCCTCTCTTAGGAGGTTGTAACTCAGCTTAGGTTCATAGGAGATTACTGGATATTGTTTGGCTGGATCTACTGCTTGTTGGGCCGCCAAAAATGATCTTGCTTAAAGGAGCAGAACTTTGGAATATGAAACATTTGCAATACCCCTTGTATCACTTTACTTTTGTCATTCCAGTGCTCAAGGATCTGATTAGCTGCTATACTAGAAACAGAGACTTAAAAAAAATGATTTTATGAATGCTCCTTTCAACTCATTAGAAAAATTCTGGGAGTGCAACCAAGCATACCTCCTAATCACCACCGACAATGCAGCAATTCTAGAAATAGTATCAGCCCTCTCCAAGGCACTTTTTAAAGCATGTTTGGATACCCAAGAAACATTGGAAACAATATCTTTAACATAGACCATTTGCTCTGTAGGCAATGGTGTAGTAAACAGTAAACTTGTCTAAACTGTTCATTTATCTCAACACAAACTTCCACATAAAACACTAGTAAATATTTTAAAAGCTACAATGCTGGACTGTACCAACTACTATTCCTAAGATTCTAGCCACTTGCCTAGTTAATCTGAGGGACTAGGCACAATGAAGACATAGTCATCTTACTAGGAAATGTCATTGAGGATACTGAAGAAGGGTCCCCAGACAAAAGGGATTAGAGGCGAGGAGAGGCAGAGCATACCAAAATTTTCTTATATCCTTTCTTAGGCAAAACTTCAATGAACAAAGGAAACCTGCAAGCTTACTAGAAGACCTTTCCCAGTACTAGGATCAAAGGGGGGAAGAAAACATTTGTTTGGGTCCCTGTATCTGTCCATCAGAAGAACCAACTGATCAGACACAGATAAGTCAGAGTCCTGAGACACAGGAGCCCCTTCAAAAAGAGAAACCTTAGCAGACTGACTGGGGATGGAAGCGCAGGCATTATTATAATCTAGGCATGCACCCTGTAACCAACTGCCTGCACCATGGATCTATCCATAGCCACCATTTCAGGTGGGAGATAAGTCACAGCCCCACCACATGGACAGTCCTTGGTCTCTTTTTGGCATGCGCTACACAAGTGGAAGAGTCACCAGGGGGAAAGTATCAATACCAACAACAGATTCTGCACCCCGACTTCATCTGCACCTAGAGAGTTTGGTTCTCCCATACCTGCAGCAGGCAATAGTAGAGCCCTGGAGGATGTGTCTGACCCTTGTGTTATGCACAGCTGTGGTACTAAGACTACATTATGGGACCTGGAGGTAAGAAAAGATGAGTGGTCTAACTGCCTGTGCAAAGCAAAGACTTCTGTAGAAGCACAAGCCATATGCTGAGGCATATTGTTTGATTTATTCTTTCATTTTTTTAGGTGCAGATGGGGCCATCAAATCAGGGGACAAGAAACTAGCCAGTTCAATAACAAATACTGGCTGCACTGTCAGCTCAGTAAGGAGGGGACAAACCCCACTATTCTCCCTCGAAAATCTAAAGACCATTCCTCTAGGGGTACTATTCTGAACAAAGCACGGAGAAAATGCAAGTATTCTCAGTAAGTCAGTTCAAAGTACAAAACACATGCTCAAAAGTCTCCTCATTTTGTAAGCAAAGGCTACTTTCCGCCCAAATGAATGGATACAGCCTAAAACGATACTGGACAAGAAATTAGTCTAACTGATGAAATTTTTTAACAAATAAATTGGCACCAAAATTGAATTTGAAAAAAAAATCATTTAAAATGCTGTAATCCTGCTCAATCACCTCAAATAAGCATAACCCCAAAGAAATAAAAATGCAATATCATCACTCCTGTCAAAACGTTCAGATAAAGCGTTTGATCAACAGGCCTTACTGTGCTTGTCAAAGTAAAACAGAAACACATACAACATTTCTTAAAAATAAAATAAACAAATAAATAAAATGCAGAGGCTGGAAATAAAACTCAAAAGGAGTTTCTTATCTGAGCACTGCAGCTGACATCACCCAGTTCGAAAGAAGAAATATCCCAAAAGATCTTTCCCTAACTGTGGCACAAGAAAACTAAAGCGTTTTGTCTCTGTGTGTGAAGGGCTGTCCCAGTCCTTCCAGCTGATTGTTTCTTCACCCTTGCAGACAGGCAATAGGAGGAGTTCTAAGCATTACTACCCATATGCCAGTAAAGCAGTGTGTTTCCTGAACATCTATTTCAGTATCACATAACATCTAATAAGGTATCCAAATTAATCAAAAGCATGTTTTAATAATAAAAAAAAACCTTTGTGAAACACACCTCTTCAAAGAACCCAATGAATTTCAATTGCCATAATTATGCAACAACAAGGGGAAAGACCCCTCGATCTAAATCTACATTCATTTCAATCTACAGTAATAAAAAAGTCAGAGTGCTTAAGTCTGCTGTCTTGTGGCTGGGAAGCTTCAAACTTGGTTGACTAGTTGCTCCCACTAAGAAAAACTTTACAATGCTGGTGCAAGTCACACCTTGTTCTCCCAAGGAAAACTTTACAATGCTAGTGCAAGTCACCCCTTGTTCCCACCAAGGAAAACTTTACAATGCTGGTGCAAGTCACACCTTGTTCTCCCAAGGAAAACTTTACAATGCTAGTGCAAGTCACCCCTTGTCCATCCAAGGAAAACTTTACAATGCTGGTCCAAGTCACACCTTGTCCATCCAAGGAAAACGTTACAATGCTGGTGCAAGTCACACCTTGTCCTCTCAAGGAAAACTTTACAATGCTGGTGCAAGTCACACCTTGTTCCCACCAAGGAAAACTTTACAATGCTGGTGCAAGTCGCACCTTGTCCTCCCAAAGAAAACTTTACAATTCTGGTGCAAGTCACTCCTTGTTCTCCCAAGGAAAACTTTACAATGCTGGTGCAAGTCACACCTTGTCCATCCAAGGAAAACTTTACAATGCTGGTCCAAGTCACCCCTTGTCCATCCAAGGAAAACTTTACAATGCTGGTCCAAGTCACACCTTGTCCATCCAAGGAAAACATTACAATGCTGGTGCAAGTCACACCTTGTTCTCTTCCTTGCATTTTGCTAATGCTGAACAAATACTGTAGCTAAGTCAAGTGTACTATTTGTACTTTAAAATAAGAGGCATTACAAACTTGAATCTTCAACTTTGAAACCATTTACTAATGGAAATTATTAAACTTTGAACATGTCTTATTTTTGAAGCTATTTTAAGGTTGTTTACAGCACACTGATCTAATTAATAGTCAGTTTTGTTACTTATTTCTTAAGCCCAAACTCCCTCTACCCAGGAAGTTACATAAATCCACAACACCATGACAGTCATCCATGCAGTCAATTCAACACTCCACTTTCAAAGCATCCACAATTTACATCAACCAACCAGTCTATTGTAGACATGTTTCCTTCAATGACAAGCAGAGCAATCAGGCAACATGATCTGTACAGAAAATACATTTTTCTTTCATCTTTTCCCAGTTAGGGGTTGCCACAGAGGATCACCAGTCTGCTATGATTGGCAGTGGGTGTCGAGTTGCCAACCCGGCGCCCAGCCTTCAAAGTAGAAACACCCACACATGCACGCACCTACTTGCATGTGTAACGTTCACTCTATCATGAGGAGGACATGCAGACTCCGCATAGAAGGCACTCCGGCCGAGAATCGAACTGGAAGTGAAGTGATAACGCTAACCGCAGCACCATCGCGGCCTCTCAGAAAAGACATTTTAATTCCAGTATTTTCAAACATCTTGCAGTCTCCCCAAATCTTTTCTTGAAAATATGAAGCTCCTTGAACATGGATGACTTCCTTAAAGCATTCACTCATTACTCATATCCATTCATTTTATCTTTGAAACACAACTGATTACTATACATACACGAGTAACAAATTACATTCACGGACGATGCCACTGAGAATGTCATCCATGGGGACAACAAAAATAAAATAAATGAACTTGGAATGTGGAGAGTGGAGAAACCTTAATCATCTTTGAATTAATCTCATCTTAAAATTCTAGTCCAATAACAGAATACCTCTTTTACAATGATATAAACAATAATGACCTACAGTAATATAGCAAATGTTTCTTATATTGCTGATACTAACATTCGAAGATTTTTAAATCCACTTGCTGTATTAAGCAATTTTAACGCGATAAGCTACAACCATAAATGGTCCACTAACATGAGTTACATTCAAACTTCATGCAAATTTACTTTTTAACCCCTTCTTATTTCAAAAAAATTTGACTGTATACTTAGCCAACTCTTTCAAATATTTCTGATTATAATGAAATAATAAGTATAATACTAATTTCCATAAATAAGACAGAAGAGCCCCTCACCAATAATCCTGGTACAATTTATCCTCTGCTATTACACAAACATTAATGGAGTGCTGCAGCCAGTTTTCAACAACAATATACACTTGCTTACCAGCACAGTTTACCACAATCCCTGATAACACTTGTTTAGTAAACGGATGTAGTTCTAAACATTGAAGTTCACAAATCTTTAATGGCTAATGATCGATCTCAAAAGATCCAAAGCCAAAACAGTAAAAAAAAAAAAAAAATATATATATATATATATATATATATATATATATATATATATATATCAGTTTTTGCAGGCAGGGGGTGGGGGTGATAGGGCAAGCACACCTGCACCCACCCCACCCCTTATTAATTATACATACCAACTGCAAGATCTCTCTACAGTGGGGAAAGGACAATTTGCCCAATCTACATTGTGCACAATCTTGCACAGACATAACTTCAGCAGAAGCGATCAAATGAGTTTTGATCACTTCTGCTGAAGTTAAACACATTTGAGATTATGAACATTCAGTTACATAGAGTGTTTATGACTGAACGTAATCATTACAGAGGATTACAAGTATACCAGGAATATGTCTTGCAAACATACATAACCTAATCCGGAGGCTTAAAATGAACTGAAATTATTTATGTGCAGTCTCTCAGACCATCTCTTTGCAGCCAAAACTATAAACACTGATATGTTTACTGCACTATTTACAGTAAAGGAACACAACTTTTAACAAAGGGCTACATATGCATAACTTTATTTTTTTAACTAATAAGATCTAGCAAAATACTTTCAAAAACAGGTAAATACATTTTATATTGTTGCTGACTATAGTCCAAGCAAGCAGAGTATGATTAGAAGCTTGGATACAAAAATGGAGTGACAGGATGGATAGGAATGCCAATGCTGGGCAGAGGAACAACATTGGGCATTCTCTCTGTAAGCCTTGGTGGAGGCCAGCACATGCAGGCATTGACCCCAGGCTGGAGGATGCAAGAAAATGCACTCAGAGTGGCCATCTCATAGCCCACCGAAGTCTACATCTAGGGAAATTATGTCAACACAAGGGGGGCAGGGAGTTAAGTCAGCAGAAATGTCCCTCATCAGATGAATGACGTCTTCAATGTCAAACTCATTTCACCTGCTTGCCCAGCAGGGAACTTAGCTATAGAAGACAGGGCCCTCTTCGAAGCAGAACCTCTTCCAGAAGGAAGTCTCCCATTAAGAAAACGCCACGTGTCAGCCAGGGTGGGTCATGCTGGTGAAGACACTGGGCCATTAGAGGTGGCTTGAAGATCAGCCACTGGAAAAAGAGAAGAAATATATTTTATATCAATAAAGTCACCCCTAGAAAGAAAATCTGCTATCTCAATATAAACGTCGTTATTTTTTTGTCAAGGAGCTAGGAGAAAAGAGTGAGGCTATGAGTTGCTTCCTGTAATGCTGGGTTTGAGTCCCTCAGCTTCCATCTGCATAATGTGAAATTCTGAGAAAGTGACTAAGACATTGCTCCTATGCTTTACCATACTTTTGTTCAGATAGCAATAAAGATAACTTATACACCTTCTCTACACACTGTGACTTCTTAATTTGTTTAGAATGCCATCCTTGTTTTAAACAAATCTAAACAATGTTTCTTCCTTCCTTGTCTTCTAATCTCAATGAGAGCTAATATTTTTCTCTCTTATTTCCATGATTCTAATACCTAAGCAAAACCATGTCTCTGTGCATGCATGCGTGCGTGTGTGTAATTTGACTTTTAAGATACCACTCATATTTCTCCTCCTCACCTTATTTTCCAAAACAAATTGCTGCTCAATATATACCATTTGGCCACAAATTTCTTCAGTCTTTTCTTAAACTTCATTTGCTTTCTATTTTAATGGCAACATGGTGTCACTTTTTACCCTTAGTAAGTCGTCAGCTTCATAAGACTCCATCTGTCTGCCACACTGCACTAACAGTGTTAACACCAATGCATCCTGCCTGCTCTGATGGCAAAGTGGGACAAACCCTGACTGCGACCCAGGTGACCTGAATTTGAGTAGTGACTCAGGTACATATTGGAGACAATATGAGGAGACAAGAAAAATGAGGCTTAACTGATGTGACTCCCTTTTGGGAAGAGTGTGAGGTGCACACGGCACACCTTCTGGTCCTATAGTCCCCACTGGAGACCAGAGACCACACAAAACTGCTAGATTCAATGGAGAGAGCAGCACAGTCTTGAAGGGGCTTTTCACTTGTAGAACTGAGTGACATGCCCACGCTGATGCCCACTGCATGATACTGCTGGGAATGAGTAGTGGGAGATATGGCCTTCAAGTAAAAACCCCAACCTCCCTCAAAGGTGATGGACCTGCTCCTACTCCACTCACTGCTAGCCGTAAAGGAACCAATGAGTCACAAAGGTCTCATTCAAGGGGATACAAGCAGGTCAGCAGGGCAGTCAGAAAGGAGATGCTGACAGGTTGGGGAACTGGATCAAAAAGTAATTAATAAAATAGGTGCGCTATCTCTTTCATTGCAGTCCTAATAACTGTAACGTAACAGTCTCAGTCTTCTTTTTACCGTTTTCAATCCACGATCCATCTCTTGCAGTAAACGAGGAAGATGTGGCTCGGACGCAATCTACAGCATCAGGTTTACAAGACTTCATCTTACTATTACCATCAAACTTGTTTCAGTTTTAACCTTTCGAATTACACCGTCTTATATCTTAACATACAGAGAAACTGAAGTAACAACCAAACAACAAAAGCCCAAACAGCTCTCCATAATCAAGCTAGTTTCTTAAAGGCCAGAAAGTCATAAGCTTGGACAATCAGATCCATCACTTTAACTATATATTTAAAGACACTACATATTAATTACATGTGCATTGATGCCCTGAAACTGAATGCAGCAGCTGTTGTGATAGATATCTTTAATACCTGCAGATGAAAGGTTATATAACATGGGTGAGTCAACTGACTTATAAATTTCAACGCAGTAAAACTGAAGTGGCAAATACCTGTTATTATGGCAGGACTCATGATGTCAAAATGTACAAAATTAATAAATATAACGAACCTGCCTAAACCAGATTCCTGCTTAAGTAAACCAAATACCTAGCAATCAAACTTAAAATACTGGGAATTCTAAAATGTTTTCAGAACTTTGACAATTTAGTAACATATCCCTCTTGATTCACTATTATCCTTTTCAAACAATGCTCAACCCCATATATTAGTACAACTAAATCAAACACTGATTTAACAACTTAATGAAACTGATTTTTATTTTATCCAGGGACACATACCAAGCAAGTCTTCCCTTTCATAGTATAGAATGTATAACCAGGTAAAATGTAGAAGTTTAGTACCCAGGGTTAAGGAAGAATATGAGCTGCTAACAAGCCTCATTCTTCAGTCTTGGGTTTAATACCCACACTCTCTACCTACAAACTGTGATTCCAAGCAAGTACGTTACTTAACCAGAAAATGCAGATTGATCACCCCTGAAAAAGATGCACTTACAACTATGGACTAATCAAATCAATAAGAAAAGTGTAGCAGCATGCTGCTGTGAATAAGGACATTTACAACTGTTTATATATTAACAGCTCTACTTTGTGTCATATACAGTTTTATCAGCTTCTAAAACAGTGATGACGAACCTTTTGAGCTTGGCGCGTCAAAAATTCGGAAAATGCCTATCTTGACTCTGTTGGCATGTCACCTCCCACCACCCCAAACAAAAAAGAAAGAATTCTTTACATATTCATTTATTTAAAAAAAGTACAGTCCAATCATATGTGCTGCTATGTATTCTAAAAGTAAAAGAAAAGTCAGTGACTTACAATAGAGAAAACAATATGTGCACTGATAATTGGGCTTAATATAGTGCACCAAAAAATTACCCTACGTTTAAATGTAATTTTGAAATGAACTGAAAAAAAATATGGAATACATTGCATTTGATTTGATTAACATCAATTAATGACTTTTTTGTTGCTGAGTTTTAATAAGTGCAGGGTCACATAGTTGTAGTATTTTTGTTCATTCAGTTTCTTTGGTAACTTGGTGAATGCTGGTGTCTCACCCAAAATGTCATGGCATGTCATCTTTGACACGCGTATCATAGGTTCACCATCACTATTCTAAAACATCACTTATTTCTACTTATTCCTTTCTTTTATGCACAGACACCACTTTTCTAAGGTAAAAATTAAATTATATTTAGTGCTACAAATATTAAATGTAAATCAAAGCTCAAGCGAGATTCCAGATGCAGTATCTGTCGTCGTCGTCTTCTTTTGGCTTTTTTCCCCGGTTAGAGATCGCCACAGTGGATCACCTGTCCGCTCATGATTGGCAGTGGAGTTTTACAGTGTTGAGTTGCCAGCCCAGTGCCCAACCTTCCACAGAAGGCACACACATGCACGCACTCACACCTAGGGCCAATTTAGAGTACCCAATCCACCTACAGCATGTCTTTGAGATGTGGGAGGAAACTGGAGCACCCAGAGGAAACCCACACGACCACAGGGAGGACATGCAGACTCCGCACAGGAGGCACCCCATCCAAGGATCAAACAGGAGAATCTCTTGCTGTGAGGCGGCAACACTAACCGCTGCACCATCGTGGCCACCCTAGATGCAGTATCTGTAGTTTCTTTAAAAAAAAAAAAAAAAAAAAATGGAATGAAGCATTTAAAGTTTGCTCTCTTAAACCGCTTGACACTCCATACCAACACAAATCTTTTATGCTAGTAAATGTAAAAAAACTATACTTGTTACATGGGCATACAAGGTGCTGCACTAGCAATCTGTCTCGTGCAACATACGCTGAAACGCTCACTTTCTTTTTTTAAAGTAGCAGAGTAGCAAGGGGAGAATGTGTGTATGTGTGTGCTCTGCACATGCTTCTGTGTGTATAGACTACAGACTGTATAGCACAAGTTTCTTTTTTGCCTGCAGAAGTATCTTTGGGGAATCTCTAGGGACCAAATAATCCACAAAGATTCAGCTTTAAGCTTCCAGGACAAACAATATAAACTGTTGCTTTTACAAATATCATGCAACTTTCGGCTTACTGAACCATCTCTGTAACTCCGCACTGTCCAAGCAGTTTTAACAGCTTTGTGACAGTATAGGCATTAAAAAGTAATGCTGTATGATGAATAAGACATACACATTTCTTGTTATTAATTCTCCTGAATGTTTTTCATCATTCTTTGCTCAGGAGTTTACCCATGATAACCACTGGAAGCTAAACCTTTGAATGATGACAGAAGTAGGAATTATTACTAAAGCTAAACGCAGCATGGTGCTTATCAGATGGAAAGTACCCCATGCAGGGCTACTTCCTTACTCAGCAAACTTATTTGAGAATGAGAAAATGAACAGTGTTAGAGCTTGGGGGACGTGTGGGGGAGGAAGCACAGACATGCTGAGAACATGGAATTTGTTGGCATTTCTAAGTAACAAGTATGTAAATGTGTGCAAATTATGATCTCCAAGGAGGGGTGCCTGTGACAAGAAATCACAACATTTGGATTTACCCAACTTATGTATCTTGTTTTTGGCTGGATTTTTCTCAGCAGTAGCTGCATTCCCTGCCAAGACCAATGCAGGTTGTATGTTACCAAAGATACTGAACACAAGTGTCATTAGATTCTTTTATACATTCTGCTACATTTTCCAGTCTTTCCACTTCTCTGACACTGTATATCCTTTGCTGGGAAGTATGCTTCTAGTAGTCAAAATTGAGTTCTAACTAGCACTCATGTATTGAAAACATCCAGAAACGTTTTAAGATTTTCATTTATTAACCAGATAAAGTGAACCCGGCATTATGGAGTTTTTTAATAAAACCATGACCAGGGGCACAAGGGGAAAGGTAAATGAAACTGTATGTTATAACATATCATTAAACAATGAACACCAATAAGATCAAACAAAATACTGAAAAAAAATGGTCATATGACAAACACAAAATATCCATCCTAACACTATACTCCACCATCTCCAAACACACACCAGATTTAAAAATACCAACTTCACGACTGCACCACTGCTGAGTAGAGAGAAATCTCCCTATTAAAGGGAATCACTGCACACATACATTAACAACATACTGATAAGAATCCCAAATATAACCTCACCACAGTAAATACAACAAAGCCCACCAAAAAACAAATACAGCCCACCCAATTAACTAGCAAATATAACTCCAATGCAGAACAAAATCCACCGTCAAAATAAGATTCAGCATTATTGCGTTTCAACTTGCCCTTATCTGCACTCGCTCATTTCTGAATGCACTAAGCCCTTTGATGCATCTGTACCACTGATCTACAACCATATAAAAAAAAAAAAAACAGTAGCGAGAGGAGTTGGGAGAAAGTGGAGTACCCAAAAAAAAGAAAAAACACTTGGACAGAAGGAGAACATTGGAAATTAAAAAAAAAAGACACTGACTACAGATCTGGACTGAACCCATCAAGCTCCTTACATACTAAACCTATACAGCAAATCTCAGAAATAAATATATGACTCACCATGACACGAATCAAACAATATAACACTTCTCCTTTTGGCTTTTCCAGTTAGGGGTCGCCACAGCGGAATAATGGTACACAATGATTGGCAGTGGAAAAGGTCCATGGAGGGAAATGAGGGAGACAAGCCTTACTGTTACACTGACTTCTTCTTTAGCTATGTGGTTGATATCATGCCACTGATTTGACAGATAGCCAGCTTCCAAAGCTTCAGGGCACCTTCCTTGCACTCATACTGTTAGGCAGCTTAAGCCGAGCTGCCTAAAAACTCAGGTTTGAGTGGCAAGCCCTTCAGAGATTTTTATGCCAACTGAGAGAAAGAGGCTGAGCCTTGTGAGGTAGTAGCTAGGAGTAAAATATATATTTACATATACATACACTCCGGAATAACAAAGGAGGATGGAAGGAGGGAGTGAATACTCCAGAAGTGATCATTCAAACATCTACTGTTACGGTAAGTTTACACAACTGTGCCACGTTCATCACACTGACCGTGTTGCAGCAGCCTCAGCTATATGGGTAAATTACTCTGGCTTACAACATTTGGGTGATGGAAGGAGAAAGGCCCAGGATCCCCTGATCTAGACCTAGAAAAGAAATCAAACTTGTAATGCTTTGTAAATGTACAGAGGACCAAGTTGTTTCAAGAATACTTCTAGAATCCAACCCTTTCCAAAAGGCCACAGATGAAGCCAAGGTCTTGGTAGAGTGAGCTTTGACACTGCCTGGAATAGTTTTGATGTGGTGAGAATAACAAAAATTAATAGCCTGAAACAGCCATTTTGAAATGGTCTGTTTTGATAAAGGTTGACCCTTTTCTCAAGGGTGTAGCCAGGCATACTTTTTGTACTCTAGTGAATATTTTTTTTCTGAGCATCATATAAACATTACTTTTTTTCAGGTCAAATTATGTCTACAGCTGTCTAAATGAATGTCTTTAACAATAGCAGCAATATTGGTAATTTAAAAACAATATTTTAATAGTTTTAAGGGGAACAGCTGAATGACGTTCCTTACATTTAAGTGCTTGGGGGGGGCAGTATTTTGAGAGGTGTGTCCATTTTTAGGTGTCCAAGGGGGTAGCACTAACAGCTTGAGAGTACAAACTGAAATTTTCTTGCTACAGCTTTGCTTCTTCTAACCTTCACAAGAAATGAACAACTGAACCCAAGATCTGAAAGATTTTGTTCTGTCAAGATAGTACCAGCGTTGTCTGTGGGCACCCAATGTATGGAGTACCCTTTCTCTCTCATTTTGAGGTTCAGGAAAGAACACAGGAAGAGGAACACTTTGGCTCAGAATGGGTGCCTGTTAGTTTGTTGCCACCAACTAGAAAACCTTTTCCATTTGCAAATATATGATTTTCTAGTAGCAAGCTTTCTTGCCTCCATTAGTACCTGCCGCATATCCTCAGTAAACAGGTGCCTAAGGCAATTAGACCCTACTATCCAGGCTGTCAGCTGAAGCTGACTGGAGTCAGGATGTGTCAGACACTGGTGTTCTTGCATGAGAAGATCCATTCTGTGAGGAAGTGTTTGGAAACTGACCCTGGCCATTTCCCCAAGAATGGCGAAGTAATGTTACCTGGATGAGAAGGGAGTCACCACAATGATTCTGGGGGGGTCTAATGGATCATCAGAAGTACCCTATATATCGGTGGAAAGGGTGAAAAAGCATACAGCAACATTCTTGCCCAAGAAAAGGAAAAGGCATTCATCTTCCAGGCCTTCTTGTATGAAGTCATGGAGCAGAATTTTGCCAGGTAATTGTTCAGAGATGAGGCAAAGAGTTATACTTGAGGAACTCCCCACAGACAGATAAAATCTTGGAAGACCCCACAATCCAGTATCCACTCATAAGGGTCTGCCCTTGCCCTGCTCAAATTGTCTGCCAAGCAGTTTTGCTCTGACAGGATGAAGGATGCCTGTTGAGTGAGATTGTACTGTAAAACTATATACCAAGCTAACATGGCCAGTAAGCTCTGGTACCCCCCTTGCTTGTCAATGTACCGCATGACTGTGATATTGTAACAACATGAGGAGGTCCAGGGGTACAAGCGAAGATTTAGACACTTGTGTATCTTCATCACAGCAAGCAACTCTCTTGTATTTATGTGCTTGCATCTATCCTTGGTGTCCCAAACACCTTGTACTTTTTTACCTCCTAAAACTGCTCTCAAGCAAAGTCTGAGGCATCTGTACAGACTCACTGCTTTGCAGCCGGGAAGGGGGGGGGGTTGGGAACATTTGCTTTCTCCACCAAGTAATTTCTCTTATGACAAATGCTAAAATAGGGATTTGAAATGATAATGGCCATTAGTATTGACCAGACAGACTTTAGATGCCACTCTCTCATGTGAAGTCTTTTTCAGGGGTATTATGAGAATCACAGATACCATGAGACCCAAAATTCTCAGTCACTCAGAGACCAAAGTCTAAAGGGAAAATCACTGAAAAGGCTCTAGATATTGATTTATTTTTTCCTGTATAAGAAAGGTTCTTTGAACTGAGTTGTCTAGCAGACACCCCAGGGACACAATCGTGTGATGGAGTTAAAAAAAGACTTTTGAATGTTCACTTGAAATCACAGTTTTTGTTGAAAAAACACTGCAAATATAACTGTGTCATCTACATATGGAAAAATGTGGATATCCTGTAGCTTGCAGTGAGCTATAACTGGAGCTAAACACTGTAAACACGCTTGGTGCATTGGATAGTCCAAAAGGTAAGGCAGAAAACTGATAATGTGACCAAGGCATATAAAACCTTAAGAAATGCCTAAAGTCCAGATGAATAGGGATGGGATAAGTATCTTAAATATAATATTATCAGGAAACTTAAATGAGAAAAAAGAGGTAACAGATTGTGAAGTTACAGCATTCTGAACTTGGACGCTATCTTTCTTTGGCACCAAAAACATCCTCAAAAACCTTTCTCAAGCTAGGAGGGAGGAACTGATTCTATCACTCCCTGAGACAACATATGTTGAAGAACAGGGGGAAATGGAGGAGTGTGGTCTGGATGATAAGTAATTATCCCCAGAAAAGAGGGATTTACTCCCACTGCCATCTATAACTTGATGAATCATTTTCAGAACCTATTTTTCTGAAACTATCTGCTGCCAAAGGCAGAAATAGAGATTCAGACTTTCTGGAAGGGAAAAGGGACTGCGGGGTTGGCCCCTTAGACAGTTATTCTGACTTGTTGTACTGTCCTTTGCTTTGGGGAGTTTCTGTATTCTTTTTGGAACTCCTTGCCATTGCTTCTTAAATATCTGTTGACCAGTATTTTGCTGAGACTGTATTTTTTTCTTGCCAACACTGAAATGGGAAGGGGGGGGGTGATGACTCCTAACAGATACCCTGTATCAGCTCAACTCTCTCATCACACGTTTTGTTAACCTCTGCAGCACAGGCAGTAAAAACTAAATCTAAATCTCTATCCAAAGCAAAATCTGATTTTCCACATCTTCTAAAAGGTTCTGAGAACACAGCTAGGCAAACTTACACAAAACAATACCAGTGGCCACAACCCAGGAAGAAGCATCAACAGAGTCATACTCACACACACTTTAAACAATGAAGTGTAACCTGTAAAATGGAAGAAACTAAACCATATAAAGCTGATTTTTCCTCACAAGAAGAAACTGCAGACATACTTTCACAATTAGAATAAACTTAACATATTAGCATGACCACTCAACATTCGGCAAATCAAAAATGCATACATTTATCCCCCCATGCTTATCAATAATTTCCCCATCCTTGTCAGAAAGAGCGGGACTAGATTTAAACAAATATATTAGCGGCAGTAAGTTTAACAAAAGCTATAGCTGCTGGGTCAGATTTGTTATGTGTATAAAAACTTAAAAGACTGAAAAACTTTATACCATCTATCTGCCTTTTTAGGGGCAACAGGCTGACTAAAAGGAAAACTGGAGGCAGTGACACACACATCTTCCAGTACTGACTGCACTGCAAGAATTTAGGGCTCCGGAGATTCCATTTTAAAAAGCTCATAGTATCTTCTGAGGGACTGCGAAATCTCAGTGTTCTTGCACTAAAAACACTGGCACATTCTGGAAATAGTAAAACACAGATAGAGCTCACAGGTAAAGGTTGGAAATGTAAAATCCAATGTAGAGAATATAAGCAGTCCAACAATCCAACCACCCCTTTGTGTGGTGGTTGGATTGTTGGACTGCTTACATTCATCACAAGGCATTCTATAGTTATGTCAAGAATCTAAATGGCAATGCTCAGATCTGCTCTGAACTACAACAGAATGGCATTAAATATACTGATTCCCAAGGATATTGCCAATATACTGGCAGATCAATTTAGTGCAAACTTCACCCCCTAAAGGGCCCATCTCAATACCAAAAGATTGCCAAATTCCGGTAATGACAGCCACACAGGTAGAAACCGCACCCTCCAAAGCTAAGAATACAGCATCCATGGGACCAGACGGCATCCCGGGCCGTGTGCTACATGAACTACAAAATGAACGGGCACCTTACCCAAGTGTCATGTTTAATCATAGCCTCACCTCAGGCTTCATGCCCACTGAGTGGCGCACAGCTACAGTTATCCCACTCCACAAGGGGGATCCACCTTGGATCCTGGGAACTACCATCCCATCAGTCTGACAAGCCTGATCTGCAAGGGCATGGAACGCAATATCATGGAACTTATAAACAAAGACATTGGCAACCTTCAAACACTGGACCCCACCCAGTTTCGTTTGTGAAGGGCCGATCCTGTCTCCTGAACCTGATTGACTTCTTCGAATTAGTCTCCAGAGCTGTGGACGAGGGTAAGGTGGTCCACACAGCCTATCTGGACCTTGCCAAGGCCTTCAACACCATCCCCCACTCTGGAATCATAGATAAACTTACTAACCTGTGCATAAATCCCTACATCACTCGATGGGTTGCCAGCTAGCTGACTGACAGAAACCAGACTGTAAAAGTAGCCAACTCCAAATCCAGCACTACACAATTGACAAGTGGAGTACCTCAGGGTTCAGTCCTAGGACCGCTCTTGTTTGGCATCTACTTCTCTGAAGTACAAGTCAACACTAAGGTACTCTGGCTAACAAAGTTCGCAGATGACTGCAAACTGGGAACCATTACTGAATCCCCACATGATATGGACATTCTACAAAAGGGCGTTACAGAAACAGATGCTTGGTACCAGAGCCATGGGCTCAAGCTTAGTGCCAAGAAATGTATAGTTATCCCGTTTGGGAAAAAACATGTACCCATGAATTACCATATAGGTGGCAGCACACTAAACACTGAAAGTGTGACGAGAGACTTAGGGACACAGGTGGACATTGGTCTCACCTTCGATAACCACATCGCCACAACAGTCAGGAAATCCTTCTATGTGGCACACCTCATCACTAAGGGCTTTTCATCCACAAAAAAAGAGGTCATTGTCCCACTGTACTCATCCCTCATTAGACCCATTATAAAGTACAACGCCCCGTTTGGTATGTACCTCACAAGCCATCTGCAACAGCTGGAAAGGCCGCAGAAATACCTCACTAAAAGAATCACAGGCCTAAAGCAGATACCCTATGCTGACCGTCTAAAAAAACTCCAGCTATACTCTGTGGCATATCGTCTACTCAGAGGCAATCTCTGCTTAACATACAGGGCCATGTCAAACCCTGAGCTGTTGGACATGCTCCACTTAAAGAAATCCCAATCCCTCAGAGCCACACGCTCCAGGGATCTAAATTTTGTCATCACAATGAACAAAACATGCTGGAGGGATAGGTTCCTGACCCAGAGACTCCCCATACTCTGGAATAGACTGCCCATACATGTAAAGCAGAGCAGCTCCTTGGCTCTCTTCAAAAGGAACCTTGACGATTGGATGGGAGATAGGAAATTCGCCCCAGGGATCACGGCAGTCACCCTGCTAGACAGGGGTCCAGGGAAGTAAATATTGTGGGAAGAAATATCCAGGGAATTGTTATGGCTAGACTTGTATAGGCCCTAGGGCCAACAGCCTAGTACCAACCTATGAAATGGTTTCAGAGAAAGAGACACCCCCAACCCCACAGCTATACTCTGTGGCATATCGTCTACTCAGAGGCGATCTCTGCTTAACATACAGGGCCATGTCAAACCAGGGAGAATCAGACATTTTGCTCTCCTCTGAATCTTTGGAGAAAACCGTGCATCTCTCCCTTCATCTTCTTGTCTAGATTCAGAAACTTGAATCTCTTCTGGAAAAGAGGCATGCCTATTTCTTTTACCAGAAACCAACTTATAAGAAATGTCAACTTCCTGAATTAAACCCTGAGCCAGACCCAGTAAACTACTCCTGTCCAAAGAAATTTGAGGAGATACATGCTTGGTTTTCTGTTTCCTTTTGACAGGAAAAATGGGGCTAACTATGTTACGAATGGCAGCAACAGCTTCCTCAAGGATGGGAACACTATTCTGACCAGTGATGACTTTCTTGGTCCCTCTTCCAAGACAGATAAATGTGGTTCTCCATTACCCATGGAGGGGACCCAAACAGCTGTAGGGGATGTGGCTAACCTTCAGTCCGTAGTGACTGCAGGTGCTACACCAGAGTGATCCAGGGTAAAAGATGAGCAGTGTGAGGAACAAGCTTTGGTCACAGCACTGTCACCTACCTGTTGCCGAGGCAAACTGCTACCCTGTTTTGGTGACAAAAGGCAGTTTGCTTACCTTTTTCTTTTTGTAGTGGGAAGAAGGACTAGTAGTTTGTTCTACAGTCAATATGAAAATGGTGCCTATTTCCTGGGGAAAAGAAGTAGCAAAATCCAGTAAAAATTTGAACTTGTTAAAAGTCATCTTTTCCCCAAAAAAAAAAAACACAGCAAAAAGCACTTTAATGCATTTTGCCAACCTCAGTAAATAAAATAAATACAGTTTCTCCACAGAAAAATGCATTGCAACTACTTTTAAATACATTAAAAACTGAAAAAAAAGTGCTCTCTCATTTAAATGTACAGGTAAATCTCACGGCGGTCCATTAAAACACAAACTCTTAGATGAAAAACAGGTTTCCTAACCATGAAAGTACAATTAAATAATAAATTTAAAATGCAGAATATTTTTCCCAAAGGAAAATTATCTGCCCAGCAGAGGAACAGCACAAATCAACAGTCGATCCTCAAAAGGCCAGCAAAGGAGCAATCTTCTGTGACAGGAAAGCTTTTAAGGGCTTGGCACTCAAACCTACGTTTGCAGGCAGCTCAGGTTAAGCTGCCTAATGGTTTGAGTTCAAGGAATGTGCCCTGAAGCTTTGGAAGCTGGCTGGCTGTTATATCCTCCAGATCCGCATGACCCATTCATTCTTCCCTGTGATGAGAATCATCAGCCAGAAGCAGCGACATTACCTTGTACATGACATCTCCAGTCACACTATGCTGCAAGGGATAACACTGTTGCAAATGAGCAAAGATGAGACAACAAAGCAAAAGATGTGAAAAAAGCAGCCAGATGTGGGGAACGCTCAGGTAGCACTGAAGAATGGCCAGTGGGAACAACTGGTGCAACACTAAGAATGTACCTGCAATGCTTTGACCAACCACCTATCACTCTGAAGGAAATAACTGGCAAACCTTGGTCTCCAAGTGCAAAGTCAAACATATGAATTTAGCTAAATTTAGAGTCACTTTATTGCTGACTTCCACAAAGGACAATTACCACCACCAGACAAGCTTCACCTAAACAGTCTCCATCAGTTCATTACCATAGGTTCACACGACAAAAGAAAATAATCAAAAAATGTACACAGACCCTCAGTTGATAATGAATAAATACAATTTTATATGAATACCTCTGTACAACCATCTATATGAAATAATAAACACATTTTCTTGATAAAACAGCATGTATATCTTATAGTGTTGACATAAATGTAAAATGAGGTTGTACTGCAATCTTGATTTTCTGAAAAATGTTGCAACCAATCACAGTGGCCGTTAATATTAAATGCAGAACATTATAAAAGCACTCTATCATAGGGAACAAATCATATAAAAACATATCAATAAATAAATTATTCTTAACCAAAAATGCATACATTTTCATTTAAACTAGGACCACAATAATGCCCTAGTGAGATAATATGCTCTGTCTCTTTGGAATCTGGTGGAGATGTCCAACACATCTCATTAGGTTCTTGTTGTACTAGTCTGTCAGCTCTAAAAAAGTAAACAGCATTAGGATGTCTCTATATGGTTTATAAAGTACACTGGTTTGTTTATATTAATAAACATCACTTGGATGTTCTGCAAGTATAAGTAAAGTCTACCATAGCCAATTTCAAGGTTAATTTGGCCTCCCAAGCCAAGGACAACCACAAGGCATTCTTTAGCTATGTCTACAACCTCAAAGACAATATACAGTTGTGTGCCGTGTTCATTATTAATGGAGCCACCTATATTGCACCAGAAGATATAGCAAACCAAACAAATTCAGCTCTAACTTTACCCCCCCACACTTACACACAGCCTCACTTCAGGAAATACCATAAAATATAACTTTCCCTACTATCACTAAGGAACAGGTCTTAAATGCTGAAGAACTGTTCCCTAGTGATGGGCTCTAACTTGTGATTTTAACCCATCTCTCCTCCTCAACCTTCCCTCAGGAAATATCATGAAATATAACTCCCCCTACTATCACTAGGGAGCAGGTCCTTAATGCTCTCTAAGACCAAGAACACTACATCAATGGGCCCAAACAATATCCCAAGATGCCTTCTAAATACCATGAAACATTACTTACCACGCCCTCTGAAATCACTATTTAACTGTAGCCTTCAAGCCTCACGAGAGAACAGTAACAGTCAACCCTCTGCACAAGGCGGGGCCATTTACAGACCCTTAAGTCTCCCACGTCTCATATGCAAAGCCATGGAAGGAATTATCATGGAAATGGTCAGTAATGACATAGGAAACCTTCAGACACTGAACCGATCCCAGTTTGGTTTTGTTTAGGGTAGGCCATGCCTACTCAAACTGGTGGACTTCTTTGAGAAGGTCACCAAAGCAATGAATGAGGACAAACGGTTAACATTGAAATCTTGACCTAGCAAAGGAATTTGATAATACCCTACTCAAGCATTGGTGACAAACTGAAGAGGTTAGGCATAAATCCTTATGTCACCTGGTGGATGGCCAGCTGGCTCACTGACAAGGAACCAGGTAGTCACAAAGAGGCCAGTCACAAATGTAGTCCCTTAGGGATCTGTCCTGGAACCAGTCCTTTTCGGCATCTACTTCTCTGAAGTCAAGGCCAATATCAAAGGCCTCTGGATGACCAAATTTGCAGACAACTGTAAATTATGAACAGTCACAGAGTGTCCCACAGACAGTAATGTTCTCCAGGAAAGGCAGACACAGACAAATAACTTGCGTCAAAGTCATGGATTAAAACTAAATGTCAAGAAATGTGTAATAGTATCCTTTGGGAAGTCATCTATCCATGGTATCACACTGACAACACACCCCTAAGAGTCAACCCAGTAGTCAGGACTTAGGGACACACAAGGACAGTAATCTAGCCTTTGACCATCATCTGTCTACAGCAGTAAGGAAATATTTCTATGTTGTGCAAGTTATAAACAAAGGTGTGCCATCTAGGTCAAAGAAGATCATTGTTTCACTGTATTCATCATTCATGGAGTACAATGTCCCATTGGTATGTACCTAACCAGGCACATCCAACAACTGGAATGTCCACAGAGGTTCATCACTAAAAGAATACAGGACGCAAGTAACACGTCCTATGCAGACTGCCTCAAAGCCCTATGACTATAGTCTGCCTCTTACAGGCTGATAATGGGAGATCTATGCCTAGCATACAAGGCATTACTGATGGACCTCCTACATATCCAAAAAAGTACAGTTGTGTAAGATCTTACCATAACAGTAGATGTCCTTCTCTTCACTGTTGCTGTATTCTTTACAATAGAAATCCCTTGCCAAGGGCAGCCCAATGTCCGGCCAGTATGCCAAAGCCTTTTGTTTGCTTTAAGGTACGTGACACATCACAAGTATGCTCCCCCATGTATAGCGTAGGGCATAAATGTGACATCTGGGTGTACCATACTCAGAAATGAGAGACCCAGTAGGAATGCCTTTCCAAGGAAAAAAGAGGTAACCAGTACCACCAGAAGAAAAAATAACCAGGGGAAGTAGGGAGGAAGTAAATACTGCAACAGTGAAGGAAAGGACATCTAGCATTATGGTAAGATTGTACATGCTGGCACCATGTCCTTCCATTTCACTGTTGCAGTGTTCCTTACAACAGGCAGAGTGCAGAAGCTCAGGAAAAAGAGAGGGGGGAGGAGGACGGACCAGCACAGCTCTCCAGGAAGCCATGCAGAATGATCCTTAGCAAAGCCAGCTCCAGCTCTGGATATCACATCTAACGGATAGTGCTTGGTAAACGTATGCACAGAAGACTATGTAGCTACCTCAAGACCAGAGTTAGTATCCAAACCCTTGAAAAAAGCACCAGAAGCTGCCAAAGCCCTAGAAGGATGAGCCTTTACAGAAGGAGAAGAAAGTCTCTTGCCATAGAAGGCAAAACAAAAAGAAATGGCTTTAGAAATCCAAAAAGAAATAGTTTGCTTGGAAACCACCAGACCTAAGGATCTAGGATGAAATGAAATAAAGAGCTGATCAGATTTATAAAAACTCTTAGTCTTATCCAAATAAAATCTGGGTTGTCTATGCATATCCAAGGTGTGCAGCACCTTCTCACCAGCAGATTGCGGAGAAGGGAATAAAGTGGGCAGATGAATAGACTGATTAACAGACAACTCATTCACCACCTTGGGCATAAAAAAAAAAGGATTATTATGAAGGGATACCCTGTCCTGATGGAACACTAAAAAAGGAGAACAAACCATTAGGGCTTGAAGCTCAGACACCCATCTGGCAGAAGTAATGACTAACAAAAAGTACAGTCTTCCAAGAACAATGCTGTAAGGAAGCTGAAACTGCAGGCTCAAAAGATACCCAAGTCAATTCTTCTAAAACAAAATTAAGACCCCAGAGAGTAAGGACAGGTTTCCTGGGAGGCCTAATATGAAGGACGCCTTTAAGAAAATTTAGCCTCAAATCTAAAAGTTAAAGGAGGTGATAAAGGCAAATAAGCAGAAATAGCTGATAAGTGGGCCTTATCAGAAAAATAAGCCAACCCAGCAATGAGCAGTTCACACAAATAAGGTAGAACCAAAGGAACATCTGCAGAAAGTGGATCCAGGTTACGAGAAAGACACCAAACAGAAAACCTTTTCCATTTGAATAAGTAGGATTTCCTAGTTGTGGGCTTCCTGGCCTCCTGCAGGACCCTAAGCACGTCCTCAGAAAAAAGGTGTCTGTATGGAATCAAAATCCTATCACCCACAGTGTCAGATGAAGAGTGGACTGGTGAGGATAGATGAGAGATCCCTTGTCTTGTGTGAGTAGGTCTACCCTGTAAGATAACTTATGATGATTCCCCTTGGTTAAATGCAGAAGAGGAGGGAACCAATACTGTCTGGGCCAAAAGTGAGTCACCAGGAAGATTTTGGAAGCATCCTGTTATATTCTGAACAGGACTTTCAAAATGAGGGGAAGGAGAGGGAAGGCATAAAGAAGTATCCCGTTCCAAGAAAAAGAGAGGGTGTCCACCTTTCAGATCAGGGGACCTGGCACTCTGGCACAAAAAAAGGAAGTTGTCTGTTCCGAGGGGAGGCAAAAAGATCTACTTGAGGAGTACCCCACTGGTGGACAATGTCCAGAAGCCCTGTGAAGCATCCACTCATGGGATTGTGTCATGAACCTGCTGACAGTCTGTCACAATGTTCTGACCTGAGGGAATATAAACTGCCTGAAGAGTCACTTGATACTGGATAGCTATTTTTCCACACTAGAAGAGCCAATCGGCAAAGGAGGTAAGATCTCGTCCCTCCTTGCTTGTTGACATACATCATCACTGTGGTATTGTCTGTAAACATCTTGAGAGGCCATGGGGAGAATAGCGGCTAAAAAGCCTGAACAGCCAGCAGAACTATTCTCATTTCTTTCACACTGATGTGGTCTTTCCTTTGTTAAGGTGACCAAGGACCCTGCACATTTAGAGAGCCGAAGGATGCTCCCCATTCCATGTCTGAAGTGTCTGTGACCAGCTCCTGAGAGGGAATAAGGGGTTGAAAAGGGAGCCAAGTTCCTGAGGATGCTGATGAATGTCAATGAAAGGGGAAGAGATTTCCAGACCATGTAATACCCAAGGAGGATAATGGACAGAACCCAGGAATCCTGAGTAATCTTTAACCAAACTGGATGGGATAGGGAAAGATGAAGAAAAAGAGGAATGTGGCTGAAAACAACAGGATAATTAGACAGCAGCTGGCTTGTCAGGAAAAGGAGATTTCTGGGTCACAGGAGTCTGGGTAGCTTTAGCAGGAGGAGCCCTTTTACCTCCCTTTTTACCCTTGGGAGTTGGGCAAGACTGCCTACAAACAAAACCTGGCTTATTAGGGTAATTTCTTTGAAATTTAGGCACAGGAAAAACAAAAACATGTTTAAGTTCCTGTAAAGCCTTGCCCTTATCCTAAAATGACTTAAACAAATCCGCAGCAGTTGTCTGTTACCCAGAGAAGCATCCATCAACTTAGCCTTAATATCATCAGGCAAAGGTTGAAGTCAAAGCCAGGAAGATCTCTTCATCTGCTGCATCAAAACTGCACTTCATAGTATGGCAAGCCACCTGGGAAGAGGTCCCCAACAAAAAAGAGCAGAAGTCTTCCCTTCAGAATCAGGAGGTCAGAAATTACCTGAAAGGCCTGAGAAAGAACAGCCAAAATATATCTGGAGATATGGGTCTGATAACTGACAGGCCTAAAAAACAAGCTAGCAGAAATATAAACTTTATTGCCTAGCCTCTCCATAGTCCTGCTGTTTTTATCTGAAGGAAGAAGCTTTTAGAAGGCAACAACTGAGATAGCTTGTCAGATGCCACAGACACCACAGAGGGGTCAGCTGAAGGACATCTATAAAGAAATTTGCAGTCCTCAGGCACCCTGTAAAACCTGTCAGGTTTTTGGGGGCAGGGGGCTGAGAATCTGGAGCCTGAGATGCATTAGAAAAGGTATCCAACAAGGCAGCCAAAACAGGAGGGACAGCAGAAGGTCGGGGAGAGTTCATGTGCAGAAGCTTGTAATACCTCTTCCGCACCTCAGAAACTTGGGCACAATCCCATGTAAAAAATTCCACCATCCTGGAAATTGTGTCCCCAAAGGAAATATCCTCAAATGAAGTGTCAGGACTAGTGGACTCCTCCTCCTCAGAATCTGAGATAAAATAAGCAAAGGATTCCTCATCTGAATCCACCTCTTCCTCAGGGGCATCCTGTTTCTTAGGCCTTTTGAAGAGGAGTTGAGGACCATGGTGGAGCAGGAAAAGAAACTCCTTGAGGAGGCTTCAAAGCCATAAGGGCATTAAAGAAACCCTGCGTGCTTTGGTTTTTGTTTCTTTTTCAAAGGGACAATTTAGAAGATCCAGATGCCGCATGACATTCCACAATCATATTCAGAACTTCCTCTCTAAATAAAATCTGAGGAAAGCCTCTAGGCTCTCTGCTAATAATCAGCCATGGTTCCCCCTGAACATCCGCAGCAGATGTCTGCAAGGCCACCAGGGACATGTGGGAGGTTGGATCCATGCTGGGCTCCGAAGTGGTTGCAGCAGAGGAATTCAACGGAGGAGCTGGGCAATCTTCCGGACTTTCACTAGTCTCAGGAGAGGTATCCGGCAGAGGCAGTATAGTGGAAGAATCGTACCTATACTTCTTAGCCTTCTTCATAGATGGCTGACCCTCACAGCAGAAAGTTCCCTCCTTCATAGTGTCTTTCACTAAAAGCTTAAGATGTTGGATCTCTAAATACAGGACCACCGAGGAAAGCCAACATAAGAGAGTCTTTGGGATGAAAGCCTGACAAATGGAACAGGACGTATGGTTGTGGGAAGCACCGAAACAAAATGAGCACTGCTTGCGACAGTCTTTATGGGAAATCTGTCTCCTGCACTGGCATTTACCTTTCTGGATGACATGAACCCCACAAGAAATAAACAAAAGGAAAAAAGTGCAAAACCCCCAATGCAGCACTTATCAGAAATGGCTTGGTGAACTAGCAATGAAGCGAGCGTTCAGACTGGCAGTATAGAAGTTCTGAGGATGGTACATTTGGGCATCACCTTTATGCCATACGCTATACATGAGGAGCACACATGCGACATACGTCGTACCTTAAAGCATCCTATAGCTTTGATATACTGGCCGGACATTGGGCTGGCCTCAGCAGGGGATCACTATTGTAAAGAATACTGCAACAGTGAAATGTAGGACATCAAACAGCACCAGAATTACCCATTCTAAATATTTAAACCTGTGGCATACATAGGATCTGCTAAAGAGACAGGTATGCATCCCAGTGACTAACCCTTCTCTGGAGCAGGTTCCCCATACATTTGAAGCAGAGTTCCTCCCTAGCACAATTCAAGTGCAACTTGGGACAACTGGATGGAGAACAGGACATTCATCCCTGGTTTGGCACCTATGTCTCAAATGGACACAGGCAACCTGTAAATGGTTCCTCTCCTGGGCCCCTGCTTATACTTATCAAAGGGATCAGAACTTGTCAGAGATTTGGAATGCATGGCTAGGCTTAAAAAGGCTCCAGTGGTCATTAACCTAGTACACACATATGAATCTATAAACTGAACATCTCAAACACCAGACTAATGTTGACTGTGGAAAAATGACCAGATTTATGTACATTTTTATAATAAATATAATTACCCATATACTTGGCATCCCTTTGGTATACAGCCAAATAGCTTCTCTGTATCCTTCACCTGACACAACCCCTTATAGTCTGAGGGAAAATTCTCTCCCACCTCTATGTAAATTTGTACTGTTAGTCTCAAACAAAACCAAAACAGTGATCAGATAATACCAGAAAATGTTTAAAAATCTCAAACGGTTTTACATGTACTGCTAACATAACTGGTAATAAAATCTAAGAGGATGTTGAATGTTGTCAGCTGTTTTCCTACTTTGACATTCTAACAAATCTGCTCTTGACTTGGGCAATACCTTGACTGAGAACATGCAGATTAACTCACTGGGGGCATTATTTTGTCCTGTTTTAAATGAAAATCTAGACATTTTTGGTTAACAACATTTTTTTTGACAGTTCTAATGTGATTCTTTGTTACGTTTGATTATTTGTATTCATTATTTTCTATATTTAATATATACACACACACACACACACACACACACACACACACACACACACACACACACACACACACACAGACACACACACTTTTTTTCAGATATGTCCGCATGAATTCATATGTAATAATCAAATGTGTATCTATGCACTTTTTGACTATTTATTTTTGGGCCTTTGCCCCTCCCCCATTATTTTAGGCTTTGTCCAGATTTCTTGCATCAAGAGATTGAGTGGTATGGAAGGAAACTAATCACAGTACATTTTCTCTGAAATTAATTAAAACAGTAATAATTCTGGCTTCACAGGGACATAAGTGATTACAGTAAAAGTTATTTAAAAAAATACCTGTGGCATTTAAGACACTGTAGAAAATCAATAGCTGGACATATGTATTTACATGAGAAAGTTTCACAGGTAAAGAGAATTATAGTATATTTCCTTTGTGGTGATAGCAGAGTTCCTTCACAGCAAAGGGGTGCTACCATTAAAATCTAAGCTGTAAGTGTTACACATACTGACAGTAGAAGAACTTATAATTTCATGTACAGTTTAAAGAGACTGCTAATGCAAATGTACAATATGTGCATTTCCTCAGAGTTACCCCTCCCAAAAGATCATGTAACAATGGTAATACATGTGTACATTGTATCTTGTGAAGCAACTCTCCACTCCCCTGGGTAATTTAGATAGTAGCACATGCTCTCTCAGGCTTTACAAAGGGGAGAGATTATTTTTTGTTAGTATATAAAGCATTAACTTAATTACCTCACAAGTAATAGAAAGAATCTAGATGGGCCACAAGACTGCCTTTTGTCTGACTTTATTTCAAGTAAAACCAATTAAAGCAAAACTGGTTCAGAAATCCTGACAAGCTCTATAACATAAACTGAATACTATTAACACTTCCAAAAAAACGGTAGCTGCCCTGCTGTGATCAGTGCTATCAGGGAGGAGAGGAGCACTGAAATACAGAGCGCAGGCTGAAGAGTGATTACAATATTAAGGCGATTACAGTGTTCACTGAAGGCTGGATGACAAGAAAGGCCTTCATTTATAATGCTCTGCCTTAGGCACTGGGTCTGTTGCAGGTCATTTTAATGACAATTCTAAAAGTATCCAATATGTACCACATATGTTGCTCCTTTTCTCTGCATAAACTGGGATAAAAGGAGTTTTGATGACAGCCATACCTTTTCTGTCCAAATCAGGGCAACTAGCTGGTGTTATAGTGTGGCTATACTACAGGCATAAAATCTCCAGAGAGCACATTAATGTGATGTATCGTGTTTAAAACACTTGTGTCTGTCGAAACAAGATTACTTTTTTTGCCAGCAGGATCTGAGCAATCGCACCATCTGATATAATGTTAGCTCGAGAGTAAACTGTGACTGCTTAAGCTCTTTTGGAAAAACAAAATCCTTTTAGAGGCTTACGCTGGCATCTGGAACAAAAGACACATACCCTCAAGCTCTCACTGGAAAATGCATCTTAATAGAGCAGCATCTTTATGGTTTTAATCATATGCTAGCATTTAATTATATTATTAACCCATGCATATCACCAAGATATATCCGAGTGGGACATATCATGTACAAATTTATACTGTTTTAACAATTTTGCAATCTTTTTTTTCCTTAATCAAATTATGTGGGATTTCATGATAAAATCTCCAGGAAATTACAAATTATGGATTGTGTGACACAAATACTCATATGCAGGAGACAAAGACAAGTCCTGCAATAATATGCAAATTCTCATATGATACAGATTTTTTTTAAATTCTTTTTGCTCCTTCCCATGTAATACATTATCAGACCAATTCCCAAGTACCTGCCCTTGCTGGGTCTACAGATATCTTCCTTATCCCCCTGACTTAATCCAGTATGTTGGGGTCAGTAGTGAAATGAGGGCACTCGGGGCTCAGCGTGTCTGAGCTTTCGTCCAGGAGGGTCTTTTACTTGTAACCTACCCACTGCCCCCCTTCCTTGCAATCCCAATGGTATGCTCACCTCTGCAGCACTTCAGCCACTTCTTCACCCTTTGCCCCCACTTTTAGACATGCTTACCATGTGCTGTCCCCAGACTCTACCAGGTATCATCGCAGTAGATGCCCACTGGACAGCCTTGAGATGGCTACAGCCAATCCTTCCCTGCTGCTCCGTCAGCCTCTCAAGCTGCTAATCGAACCCAGGTCCCCTGGGTTATAAGGCAGGGCTTTATCCCTCTACAGCACCAGAGTGACCAGTCCAGCTGAAACTGTACTGTTCTGGATACCCATCATATATAAACACTCAAATGGACAAATATTCCAGGTGAGATCCAATACAAAGGTTAAATATCCATGGAAAGCATTTCGGATTAAGTCCATAAATTATGAAGTTATTCATGATCAAACAGGAACCAGCAACAGTGAGACATGAAAAGGACTAAACATGGGAAACTGGTAGCCGGAAGGCACTTTGACAGCTACTGGAATACTAAATACATAAAGAAAATACCTGCATGCCTATCAACCTCTTATTGCAAGACATCTGGACAGAGACTGACAAAATGGGGGAACAAAGGTCCAAAAATAGGAGCAGATTTTAAACATTGCTTTTATAAACTTAAAAAAGTTGCTAAAGTAACAGGGTTTATGCTAACATACATTTTCAGAAGGACTTTAAGAGTGAAACTCAAATGTATGTCATATTTTGGTGACTTCAATCCTCAGATCAAACCAGTGCTTTGTCAAAAAAAAATCACAACTTTTATGAGGAACAGACCAGAAATATGAGGCAAAAATCTGGACAGGAGAGGTATAAATACCTGTAATGTTCTGCCAGTTTTTTAAAGCTGCACTACAGGACAGATATGAACAAATTGATGGCAGTCCAACAGGAGGTTCAACAGTGATGCAGAAGATGCTTAGCTTTGGCATGTGTAGCATACTTCTCCAAAATTAAAGAAGAGAGAAAATATACTACATATCAAGGCACACTTCAGCTGAATACAAGAGACTAGTGTGTTTCTGAAAAGGGCTAGAGAACTGGAGATCAAAGGGGAAGGGGAAAATTTAAGAAAGGTGAAAGGAAATATTTTAAGATGATGATACCATAAAGGTGGGACAAAAGAAAAATGGAAAAAATAAAAAAAGGCATTTCTTCTGCTCACTGTCTCAGAGACACACACACACGCGCACACGCAACACACATCATAAATAGAAGAATAATGCATAATAACACTGTTCTTGAAAAAACAAACACTAAAAGATTTATTTTGGACCAACTTACACATTTATGTTGACAACAACCAAAAAGCACCAATTCAGCAACCAGCAGCAATGCTTAACAAATCATAACATGGTAAATCAGACATCTAGATTCTTTCTATTACTTGTGAGGTCATTAAGCAAAAAACTTCACTGAACTGTTTGAAATAATAATAATATTAATAATCATAATAATAATAATAAAAAATATTTACCCCCTTACTGTTTATAACAGCATCACAACCAGAAAAGAAGCATGCAGAAATCGTTATTTATATACAGACTTCACTTTACAGAATCCGTGTAATAATTAGAACGTAATCATTTTAATTATTTTCTGTCATGCATGTTAGCTAAATCTACACATCCAGTAGATGATACACAGTCACACCACAATATACAGTGTCCTGTGCTTTACTATTTTTCCTCCCTTCCCATTACAATTGCTATCTGGTCATGGTGCTCAAACCAGTGGGGCTTTTACTATTTGCCATGGCTTCCCTTCTCTACTTCTGCCAATTTTAGCAGTACAACTTCTTGGAGGCTATCCTCATAGTTTCCCTATAACATAATCATTTAATTCTTCATGGATTTTCCTTGCTTGCATCAATGACTAGGTGATACCAATAAGCAATTAATGTCCTTTTATTCAGGAAGAACCCAGAAGCTTAAGACATCAAGGCCAGCTATGACTTGGACAACTAGAGGTCAGTGTATGGCTTAAGCACTGAGGGAGCTGGCTGGAAGATAGAGGAATGACTTCTCACTTCTCTCTGGGGTGGGTTGTTATTCCAGGCAGTGTGTGGCTTCTAAGTTCTGCACATGGCTTGCCACTCAAAGCAGTTGGCCACTTTATGATGGTCATGTACATTTCTTCTCTGTCCCACAATCACAGAGCATTCGCAACAAGGTCATGAATCCTCCTCAACTGGAAAGGCAAGGTCTAACCATTGAAAGAAAATATATGGTTGCATTCCAAAATGCAATGGCCACGAGGATGGATAAAGGGTGTGAGGGAGACCTAACGTCAGTGGAGGGTGACCCAGTATACATGGCCACAAGGAAATACCTCCATCTCGAGATGTTAAAAAAAATCTGTAACATGATACCTGCAAAGCATAAGCAGCACATAATACATGAAGAGAGACCATGCAAGCCAAGACCATGGTCATAGAGCTGTTATTGTTTGCAACCAGCAGCTCCTTGTCATCTGCAATGCAGTCTGGGAGGAGAAGGTCAACGACAGGAAATAAAACAAACTGGCAATGAAAGTAATTTGTTGAAAGTGACCTGCTCAATACTAGAGGGAATAAGATAACAGAGGTTGAGGCCAAATCAGATCAAGTGGTAAGCTTGTCCAGGATACCCTTCCACTCCACACCCAAGGAGACCATCACAAGTTGAAACATGAAGTCCAATAAATTGCTATCCTTACAGGTGTCAACAGTTAAACATCTGAACAAATCTAAAACTCT
Source organism: Protopterus annectens (assembly GCF_019279795.1). NCBI lineage: Eukaryota > Metazoa > Chordata > Ceratodontiformes > Protopteridae > Protopterus > Protopterus annectens. Next base: position 737,252,498 of record NC_056736.1, read on the forward strand.
TCATTAAGGATTCAAAATCATATTCAAGAGTCATGGAATTGTCACCATCCCACATGCTGAAATTATCAAGAACTGTACAGTTCAAGTGCACCAACAATAAAAAGAAGTTATGTTCCTTCCATAACGTTCCATGTGAGTTGTTCATCTCACCTTTGTTCTTACACGTGGGTACAGAGCCGATCCATCGGCTCCTAGTCGGCCGCTTTCCAAGCTCAAGATCTTTCAGTAGCTCGAGGCACAGCAACTATCCCATGATGCTCTCTGACTAAACCTCAGATCTAGTTTGCTGAATCCAGCAACATATGTGTATATATAAAAAACATATATGTACAGTTAACCATAGGAAGAAAGTCTGGTAGAAGAAAAAGACAGTAGACAAACCCAACCAGACCTCCAGTCGTAACCGGTCTTCAAGAACCTGGAGGGGGATGGACGGTGGGAAATGTAAGAACAAAGGCGAGATGAACAACTCACATGGAACGTTATGGTAAGAACATAACTTCTTTATGTGAAGATGTTCAATCTCGCCATTTGTTCTTACACGTGGGTAGCGTCCCAAGCACCCAAAACCTGGGTGGCTCACGGGAGTACATTCCTGAGAATAGTGGAACCAAAGGAAGCTCTGTCCCTGGAGGCCTTGTCCACTTTGTAATGAGTGATAAAAGTGGCGGCTGCACAAATGGTGTCCAAAGGCAAACGTGAGCTAGAGATGTGGATACCGCCCTAGTAGAATGAGCTTTCACCTTATATTCTAAGGTCTGATTAGTTGAAGAGTATACAAACTTTATGCAATCTGATAACCATTTAGACAAGGTAACTTTAGACACAGATAGCCCTTTCTTGTTATCAGTGCAGGAGACAAAAAGTTGTTCAGATTTTCTAAAATCCTTCATTCTGTCCAAGTAAAATCTCAACTGTCTGTGGACATCAAGTTTATGTAGCATATACTCCATTTTGTTAGAATAATGCCTGAAAAAAGTGGGCAACTTAATAGACTGATTCAGATTAGTTTCAGAGCAGACCTTCGGAAGAAAAGAGGGATTTGTCCAGAGAGACACTCTATCAGGAAAAAAATACCAAGTAAGGGGGCCTAATAGAAAGGGCTTGAAGTTCAGAAACTCTACGAGCTTAAGTAATAGCCGCCAAAAATAATGTTTTCCAAGATATGAACTTCAAGGGGCAAGAGGATGCAGGCTCAAAGGGGGGAAGCATCAGCTGAGATAATATTAAATTTAGGTTCCATGGTGAAACTGGTTGTCTGATGGGTGGCCTTAGGTGATGAGTCCCTTTCAAGAAGGCTTTACATAATCTGTGTGACATAAGATTATATCCTTTAATCCCCAAGTGAAAATGAGATACAGCGGCCAATTGAACTCTAACAGTAGCTGCTGCAGCACCTTCCTGAAAAATCGTTGCGAGAAATTCCAGAACCATATCAAGAGGGGCAACCATAGGGATCGATATTGCGCTGAGAGGCCCAGTAAACAAAATGTTTCCATTTACTATTGTACAGTTTCCTAGTGGAGACTTTATGAAAGGAAACCAGAATATGTTGAACTTCAGAAGAAGGATTATATATGACCTGGCTAGGTTGGGAAGTGGAGTAGCCAAGCTGTCAGTTTGAGGTACTGAAGAAAGGGGTCCTGACGAATGTGTCAGAAGGTCTGGCATTGGGTCCAGAAAACAAGGTTCTTCCAGTTGATACTGATGAAGAAAGGGGAACCATATCTGCCGAGGCCAAAAAGGGGCTATCAGAATAACTGTCCTTCTCGAGCCCTTTGCTTTCATAGAGAATCTGGGAATCAGTGAGGTTGGAGGAAAGGCATAGAGGAGACCCGAGGGCCAATTGTGCACAAGTAAATCCCTAGGATTGTCCCCCAAGTGGAGGGTTGAGGGCAAAGTAGCTTCTGCATTTGGCATTCATCGGAGATGCAAAAAGGTCGCAGCAAGGCTGGCCCCATCTGCGGAATATCCTTTCCGCCACATTTTATTTGAGGGACCACTCATGGGGTAACAGAATTGCTCTGCTCAGTTTGTCTGCTATCACGTTGGATTTCCCCAGGATGTGCATTGCTAATAGAAAGCGCCCGGTGGACACAGCCCACTTCCAAATCCTCAAAGCTTCTCGGCATAAGGGGTAAGATTTGGTTCCCCCCTGTTTGTTGATGTACCAGACTACCGATATGTTGTCTGTCTGAATCACAATCATCCTCTGAGGTAGAGAGTCGTGAAAGTGCTGCAATGCTAAAAGCACTGCTCTCAACTCCAGGACGTTGATGTGCAAATGACATTCTATCTCTGACCAGGTGCCTTGGGCAGTCTTTCCCTGAAAAAGCCCACCCTATCAGGGAAGCATTCATGGTCACCATGGCTACTGGGGGTAATATAAACGGTCGACCTACTGCCACCTGGTGGCTGTTCAACCACCAGAGAAGGTCTCGCTTGCAAGCATCTGTCAACAAAATCTTGAATGACATTGGGAGCTGTTGGTAGGACAACTGGGTGAAAAGCAACCATTGGAGTATCCGCATATGCATCCGGCCCAGAGGTACTGCTATGAGGGAAGCTGCCATTGTGCCTAAGAGTTTTAACACCTGAGAAGCAGGTACTTGCTTTTCTTGTAGCAAGCATGACACCTGATTTCTTAGAGAGGTGACTCTTTCTAGAGGTAATTTGTCCAGGGTGATGGTGGTGTCTAGGTCTGCTCTGATAAATGTGATATGCTGTGATGGTAATAAAGCAGATTTTTTGAAATTTATGGCTATTCCTAACCGAGAACAGAGACTGATCGTATGATCCCTGGACTGAATGAGTTGATGCCTGGTGGTGGCGGATAGGAGCCAGTCGTCCAGATACAGAAACACTTGAATCCTAGACGCCTCAGGTGAACCGTAACTACTGCCATACATTTGGTGGACACTCTGGGGGCTGTAGTGAGACCAAAGGGCAGAGCTCGAAATTGGTAATGACTGGCCCCCAGCCGGAAACGCAGATGATCTCTGCATGGTCTGGCCATTTTGATGTGGTAGTATGCATCCTTAAGATCTAAAGAGCACATCCAATCGCCCGTTCCTAGGAACGGGAGTTCAATTGAAGCGTGACCATCCGGAACTACTTCTTCACGAATGTATCGAGTTTGCTGAGGTCTAAAATGGGCCTCCAGTCCCCTGTTTTCTTTGGAACTAAAAAGAATCTGGAGTAAGTTCCGCCGGGACTGGATGGACAACTCTTTTTTTCTAGCAGATTTTGGATTTCTGTGACTGCTTGATTCCTCAGACTGGGTGGAACATCTGGGATTCTTTTTGTGGGTAATGGGGGTTCTACAAAGGGAATGAGGTAGCCTCTGGTAACTATGTTTTGCACCCAAGAATCTGATGTAATTCCTAGCCAGGTATCTGGGTACAAAGCCAAGCAACCCCCGACTGCCACCAGAGTAGGACATTCGGGCCTCCTCTCAAGAGCGCTGATAGGGCTTGCCAGGAAACTGCTCCCTGTCATCCTGGTTCTGTGGACCCCTTCTGCCGCCAAAGCGACATCTTCCATTATTGACCCCCTCCTCTGCCCCTGAAGGGGGGTTCACTAGGTGTGTTCTGGAAAGCTCCTTGGGACTTTCGGAACCACATTTTTCCACCTCTTTGCCCTTTGGGGTATGGTCTAGCAGGGGTGGAAAAATTGACTCCTACAGCAGACAGAGTCTTTCCTTCCTGCTCACACCTAGTGAGGGTCTCCTTGACTTTAGGCCAAAACAATGAAGAGCCATCAAACAGGGTATTGACAAAGGAAGACTTGAAGGCTTCCGCAAAGGAGCACAAGTGCATCCAGGACTGTCTCCGCAGAGCAATCGCTGAACCTGCTGCTCGACTTGAGCCCTCTGCTGCATAGGAAATGAGCCGCATGGATGAGGTGACGACGGAATTAAGGGTAGAAAGCTGAGCTGTAACATTTTCCGAAATAGCCGAGTTCTTGAAGGAGATCTCATTGAAGGCGAGTAAAATGGGTCAAGTAGTTAAGTGATCTCATGGCAAATGTTGCAGAACTAAAAATGCGTTTCCCGTATCTGTCCATCGTCCTGGAATCTTTATTAGGAGGATTGACAGTAGAAGAAGTCTCTGACATCTCTTTCTTGGTGGCCGCTGCCACCACCATGGCATCAACAGGGACTCCTTTGCTGAGGAACGATTTCTCTTGAGGGGCAATGATGAATTTACTGGGCCTCTGAGAGACTGGTTCCATGGTGTCAGGGGACTCCCTCGCCCTTCGAGTGACCAGATCCATTAGTTCATCGAAGGGGGGAGTAACCCAGGAGGTGGAGGGCTGAGACCTAAAGGCCTTCAGGAGCACAGACTCATCCTCGGTAGGGCAAATGGACTGCCAGTCGACCCTCAGCTTAAGTATTTCTAAGATGTCCACTAAGGAGACATCCTCCGAGGGGGACTGTAGGGACCCTTCCGATTCCTCTAAGTCAGTGTCTGATGTCAAGGATTCCTGACAGGAATCCAAATGCCTCCTCTTGCAGAGTCTCTTTCTGGGAACTTCATCAGTGGAGGCGGCTGGTGAAGTCTCAGTAGAGCAGGGTTCACCCAAAGGGGATACCTGAGGCTCTGGGTCTCGTTGCTTAGTAGGTGCTTTAGACGAAGAGGCAGAATTCGGCATCTTCAGGGAGGAAGAGGAGAGACCTGTAGTATGGGTCTGAACAGGCAACACTCTCCTCATGGCATCAAAGGCCCTGGACTCTCGGCTTGAGGAGGCCATTGGTTCCAAGGAAGATGGAGGCCTCACAGGTGTCGAGGCCGAGGGCTCCGAAACCAAGGATGGAGCTGAGCTCACCTGCGCCGAAGCCCCAAGGGGAAGTGTCGGAACCGATGCGTCGGTTCGACTCTCCCCCCCCGGAACCTATGAGAGAGTGTCGGATCCGAGACTCTTCGGACAGCACCGAACAGGTCAGGGTGGGTGGAACTGAAGTCACTGGAACAGGACTCGGCTCCACAGGTTCCACAACCATCAGATCTTCCGCCTCCAGCTCCGAAGGCCTGGGTAGGCTCGGAGGAGTAGTAGTCACAGGCAATGGGGCAGGAACAGGGCTCAAACCCAGTTGAGATGAAGCCGAGAGCAGTTTAGCCAATGCCGGTTCTCCAAGAGCCTCTGCACCACACGGTCCACATCAATATCTGACATCCTTGAAGAGTGGGTTGAAGGGGCTGAAGGAGCTACAGACCTAAATATTGGAGATTTTAAAGTCTCCAATACTGTCTCCAAAACCAAAGGTTGGCTCTGAATCATCGGTTTGGCACACAGTTCTGAAGACCTAGGAACCGGTGACCGCACCTTAACAGAGGTGCTCGGAGCCGAAGACTTAGGCTCCGAGGACACTCGAGATGACTTCGACCCTTTCGAAGACTTGGAGGTCTAGTAGGACTTGTCCAAAGCTTCTTGAAACTCAGGAGTTAAGAGACCTCGATCAATAAGTTTCCTACGTCTCTAACAGAACTCTGCCACTAAAAGAGTGGCAGATGGAACAATCCTCCTGCAAATGGAGAGGTCCCAAACGATAAACACAAGAAATGTGGTTATCTGTTATTGACATTTTTTGGCCACAGTCACATCTTTTAAATCCGGACTTTTGCTTTTGGTCAGCCATCTTGTCCAAGGAAAAACACAATTATCAGATCCCTGATAATAACAAGTACAATAGTACTATCCAATCACAAGAAGAGAAACAGAGAAAATACAATTATTAGATCCCTGGTAATATAAAGTACAATCCAATAATTCTCAAAAAACAATCTTGCCAAAAGTGGGATAAGAGAAAAAAAAGATCCCTGCACAACTATAGCAAAGGATGTAACCAACTGAAGAGAGGGCAAGGCCCAAGAGCAACTCACTCTAATAAAACACTCTAAACAGGGACAAAGCCCCCAAAAAAGGAAAGTATAACAGGTAATACTGGTAGAAAAACATATATATAAGGTAAACTTAGCTGTAGAAAAATTTCTTAATAAACCTTCACTGGCTCGAGCACACTGAAGACTTGCGATCCATTGCAGCGGTAAACTAGATCTGGAGGGTTAGTCAGAGAGCATCATGGGATAGGTGCTGTGCCTCGAGCTACTGAAAGATCTTGAGCTTGGAAAGCAGCCGACTCGGAGCCGATAGATCGGCTCCATACCCACATGTAAGAACAAACGGCAAGATTGAACAACTTCACATCAACAAATAAATATAAGAACTCATACAAAAAGATCACCACCCTACCGGGGGTGAGTGGTAAATGAAAAGAAATAAGAAGTTATGTACCTACCATAACGTTCCATGTTAGTTGTCTTCTCTCGCCTTCTTTCTTGCTTGATGGGTTCGGAGCCGATCCTCGGCTCCGACTCGGCACTTGCTTTAGCTCGAGAACTCCTTTTACCAGCTCGAGGCAGCCCCATATCCCATGATGCAAGGCAGTAAGTACCCAGATCTCGTTTGTTGACAAAGGGCAATAACACCAAGCATAAAATACTTCCCAAAGGAAGAAGAAACTTACAGATGGAAAAAGGACCAGGTCTGAATGGTCTTTAGCATAATAGTTTCTTATACAAGGTCTGTCCAGGCCAGGGGGATGGAGGGAGGGTCGCAAGAAAGAAGGCGAGAGAAGACAACTAACATGGAACGTTATGGTAGGTACATAACTTCTTAATGTTAAGTTGTCAATCTCGCCTTCATTCTTGCTTGATGGGACCGCGTCCCTAGCACCTCTATCCTGGGTGGCTCAATGGAACAAACTCTTGAGGACTGTAGAGCCAAAACTGGCTCTGTCCCTGGAGGCCAAGTCCAATTTGTAATGGGAAACAAAAGTGTGAGGAGTGGCCCAAGTGGCCGCTGCACAAATAGTGTCCAAAGGCAGTCTAGCTTGAAAAGCTGTAGAAGTAGCTAAACTCCTAGTTGAATGTGCTTTAGGTTTTGAGCACAGCTGTTTTCCCTGATCGTATAAATTTCAGTGATGACCGAAGAAAGCCATCTGGACAAAGTCACTTTAGAAACAGGAAGGCCTTTTTATTATCCGCATAGGAAACAAAAAGTTGATCAGATTTTCTAAATTTTTGTTCTGTCCAAATAATATCTAAGCTGACGGTGGACGTCAAGATAATGTAGTTTTGTTCAGCTCTATCTGAATAGTTAGGAAAAATACAGGAGATCAATGGATCGATTCAGATTGTTCTTTGAAGCGCCCTTAGGTAAAAACCCTGGATTGGTTCTCACACATACTCTGTCTTTGTGAAAAATCAAATAGGGGTCGAACCGAAAGAGCATGAAGTTCAGACACCCTCCTGGCAGATGTAATAGCCACTAGGAATAAAGTTTTCCAAGAAAGATATTTCAGGAACAAGAAACAGCTGGCTCGAAGGGGAAGAATCAAGGATGTCAGCACTAAATTTAGATCCCACTGAGGAGGAGGATTCCTGATTGGAGGCTTTAGTAGGAAAATTCCTTTCAAGAAGGCCCTGCAGAGCCTATGGGACATAATATTATGATCTGCTATCCCGACATGAAAATTAGAAATAGCAGCCAATTGAACTCTGACTGTGGAAGAAGAGGAGCCTGCATGAAAAATCTCTGCTAAGAAGTCCAGAACTGCCTGAACAGGGGCAGTAAAAGGATCAATATTTTGGGCCTTAGCCCAATAAGAGAAACGTTCCATTTGCTTGTGTAAATCCTCCTGGTAGAGGATTTTAGTGAAGCTACTATGATGTCTCTAACTGGGTTAGAGATCAAAGGAAGCCTGGCTAAGGAAGGAAGTGGAGCAACCATGCTGTGAGGTTGAGAGAAGGGATTGACCGGTGCAGCTGACCGGATTGGTGAATCAGTAGATCTGGCTCTGGGTCCAGATGCCACGGCTGCACCAAAAGGTGATGATGGAGGAACGGGAACCAAACTTGTCGAGGCCAGTAAGGGGCAATGAGAATCAATTTGGCTCTCAAACGGTAGCTTTCTGGATCACCTGAGGGATCAGAGGAAATGGAGGGAAGGCATAAAGAAGTCCCTGGGGCCAATCCTGGGTCAGAGCGTCTCTGGGGGGATGGCCTGATAGAGGGAAGAGGCTGAAGAAGTCTGGACATTTGCTGTTTTGGGGAGTAGCAAAAAGATCGCAACATGGACGACCCCATTCCAGAAAAATCTCTTCCGCTATAGATTGCTTGAGAGACCACTCGTGAGGCATGAGGATAGCTCTGCTCAATCTGTCCGCTATAATGTTGGTTTTCCCAGGGATATGCGTTGCTACCAGAAACCGATGAGAGGAGATCGCCCATTGCCAAAGTCTGAGCGCTTCTCGACACAAGGGGTAGGACTTGGTTCTGCCCTGTTTGTTGATATACCAAACTACAGACATGTTGTCTGTGTGGACTGCAATTGTCCCTACAGGAAGAAAGTCATTGAGGGCTTGCAACGTTAAAAGCACTGCTCTCATCTCCAGGACATTTATGTGCAGATGGTACTCGAACGGTTGCCACGTCCCATGAACCATCCTGCCCTGATAATGATCCCCACCCGATCAGGAGGCATCCGTGGTGACAGTGGCTATCGGGACGGGGTACAAAGCACCTGCCTTGGTGAACCTGAGACGATGTGATCCACCAAGCAAGATGTTGTTTGCATGTCTGTGTCACCAGAATCTGGTGACGCATTGGGAGTTGCTGGTATGACCACTGTGTGAACAGCATCCACTGAAGGAGGCGCATGTAGAATCGAGCCAGGGGAAGAAGAGTAATGGCCGCAGCCATGAGACCTAATACCTTTAGAACCATTCTGGCCTGTACTTTCTTGCTGGCCAGAATGATCCTGACATGAGTCTGAATGTCTGAAACTCTTTGTTCTGTAAGGGTAGCTGACATCCGAACAGTGTTTAAGTTTGCGCCTATGAAGGTAATAGACTGGCAGGGCGATAAGGATGACTTTTCGAAGTTGATTGAGATGCCTAAATGAGAACAAAGGTCTATTGTGTAATCCCTGGCTTGTATAAGCTGATGCCTGGTGGTGGCTGACAGGAGCCAGTCGTCGAGATACGGAAACACCTGGAATCCTTGACGTCTCAGGTGAGCCGTGACCACTGCCATGCATTTGGTGAACACTCTGGGGGCTGTAGTGAGACCAAAGGGCAGGGCTCTGAACTGGAAGTGACTGGACCCCAGCCGAAAGCGGAGAAATCTCCTGGAGCGTCTGTGAATTTTGATGTGATAGTACGCATCCTGAAGATCTATTGAGCACATCCAGTTGTCCTTCTGTAAGAAGGGCAGAATTGACTGAAGAGTGACCATTCGGAATCTTGTCTTCCTGACAGACTTGTTGAGTCTGCTGAGATCCAATATTGGTCTCCAGTCTCCCGTCTTTTTGGGGACCAAAAAGAATCTTGAGTATATTCCGGGCTCTGAATGGTCTATTGTAACTGGCTGAATGGCTCTTTTTTGCAGTAGTGTTGCGATTTCTAACTCTGCAATTTCCCTTAGACCGGGTGGTACATCTGGAAGGGAACCTGAGGGGAAGGGACTTTCCTCGAAAGGAATTATGTAACCCTTGGATATGATCGACTGTACCCATCTGTCTTGAGTGAGGGAATGCCAGGCTTCTGGGTACAGTGATAATCTTCCCCCGACTGCCTCCAAGGAGGGACAGCCGGGCAACACCTCAGGGATGCTGAAAGGGCTTATCAGAGAGAGGCTCCCTGTTTCCCTGGTTCTTGGACCCCCTCTGCCTCTAGAGCGGCGTGTGTTGTTGTTACCCCCTCTGCCTCTAGGGGTAAACTGACCACGTGAATCCGGCGTGACTCCTTGGGATTTACGGAACCACATCTTCCCACCCTTCTGTCCTTTGGGATAAGGCCTAGAAGGGGTGGAAAAACGGACTCCAACAGCAGAAAGAGTCTTGCCGTCCTGCTCACACCTGGTCAAGGTTTCCTTCACCTGAGGGCCAAACAAAGCTGACCCATCAAAGGGAGAATTTGTGAAGGACGCCTTAAAGGGATCCGCAAAATCACATAGCCGCATCCAGGCTTGGCGTCTAAGAGCCACACCTGTGCCTGCGGCTCTACTCGCTCCATCCGCAGCATAAGATATTAGCCACATGGAGGAGTTAGCAATGGAATTGAGGGTTCCTAGCTGCGAAGCAATCTTTTCTTGAGCCCCTGCAGCTGTAGGATCCTGAACTACTTCTCCCAGCTCCTTCAGGATATCTCTCTGGAGTCTGGTGAAGTGACAAAGATAATTCAGCGAACGCATAGCAAAGGTCGCTGAGGAAAACATCCGCTTGCCGTACCTATCCATGGTCCTAGAGTCCTTATTAGGAGGATGGACGGGCACGGAAGGATCTGCAAGTTCCTTTTTGGTGGCCGCAGCCACCACCATGGCATCAGCGGGGACACCCTTGGTAAGGAATTGTTTGTCACTCGGAGCAGTGATAAATTTTGAAGGCCTCCTAGGGACTGGCTCTACAGAGTCAGGAGCTGCCCACGCCTTTCGTGCAATAACCTGCATAAGGGGTCGAAGGCGGAGACACCCAGGAGGTGGAGGGCCGAGATCCAAACGCCTCTAGGTATACTGACTCATCCTCAGAGGGATTGTTGGTGGGCCAGTTTCCCCTCTGTTTTAGAAGTTCTAGGATGTCTGAGAAGGAGACATCCTCAGAGGGGGATCTAGGGATCCCTCTGACTCATCAAAGTCAGTATCCAGTGACAGACTCGGGAGTCTACATGCTTCCTCTTACAAGTCCTCTTCCTAGGAGGATCTCCCGAAACATCAGGAGAATCCTCGGAAGAGGGGGAAATTCCCAATGGGGAAACCTGAGGCGGAGGATCTCTGGGTCCTGTAGCAAGAGAAGTGGCAGAGATGTCAACAGGTACTATAGAGGGAGGAGCTACGGGAACAGACTGCTGACTGATACCAGTGGCCAGTACACTCTTCATCACCTCGAATGCTCCCCTCCCAGGCAGTTCCGAGAGAACCCGCTCCGAAGAGCTAGGAACTCCAAGGACCACCGCAAGGGAAGTCTCCGAGGCAGATGTAGGAGCCGAGCTAACCAAGGCCGAGGCTCCAAGGGGGAGAGCGGGCTCGGACAAGGGTCTGATGCCACTCACCCCCTCGGAGGAGACCATGGAAGCCCGACCACCAAATCCCTCTAAGGAAGAGGAGATAAGAGTAGAGGCTGAAGGAACAGAAAGGGGTATCCGTCCTCCAGCCGTAGCAGTAACCATTCCCGAAGACTCCAACTCCAAGCTCTGGGGTAGAGTTGAAGGAGGAACTGTAACTGGGTGTGGACCAACAGTCGTCTGTTGAGACGGACTGTGTAACATTTGGGCCAGTACCTGTGACTTGAGTAATCTACTGACCACTCTCTCTAGGTCATGATCTGACAACCTGGATGACCTTGAAGATCGGCTCCGATGGCTCCGTTCCGATAGAAGAGGCGGCGGAGCCGACAGTATCGGCTCCAAGGAAGGAGACCTCGACCTCTTCCTGGAATGAGCCATCGGAGCCGATACTATAGATCCTGTCGGAGCCGACTTCTCGGAGCCGACAGGAAGCCTCGATGTATCGGCTCCAGCCGGAGCCGATACAGCCACCAAAGTAACGGTGTCGGAGCCGATCGGAGCCGACACCGATGCCTGTGCCACATGGGTGTCGGAGCCGATCGGAGCCGACATCGGTGGTCAAAATAGGTTCGGCACCGATAGCCATCGGTGCCGAGCGCTGTAAAGCCAGAATCGGCTCCAGCCGAGCCGATCTCGACTCAATGAAGTCGGGCCGAGGCCACAGGCTTAGAAACAGAAGCCTGGGCCTTGGAAACTCTTGCTGGTTTTGATGGAGCCGACTTAGCCGGAGAGCCCTCCGGCTTAAGAAGGCCCCTAAGAACCAGTTTATTATGTCTCTCCTGCAGGACTCTCTGGCTGAAGGAGTGACAAATAGCACAGGAGTCCTGCAGGTGAAGAGGGCCCAGACAATACAGGCAAGAAGTGTGACCGTCTGTCAGAGACATCTTCTGACAGCACGAGTCACACTTCTTAAAACCTGAGACCCTCTCCTTTGACATGGTGCCGAAAAACACACACACACACACCAGTCAAAAAATAACTTAAATAAAATACCAAAAGGTATTCTACAAAACCAATACACACACCCTAACAGGGGGGGGATGGGATAGGGTTTTTTAAGATACACTAACAAAAAATAAAGGAGACAGGGAATTTCTGTCAGAAAGGGAACAATATAAGTTTAAAACTATCAATACAAGGTTTTTTTACCAAAAAGGGGCTTAAAACTCACAAAAGTGAACAACTTACCAGGAGCTGGTAAAAAGAAGACCTCCTAAGCGAAGCGGCAAACGAGATCTGGGTACTTACTGCCTTGCATCATGGGATATGGGGCTGCCTCGAGCTGGTAAAAGGAGTTCTCGAGCTAAAGCAAGTGCCGAGTCGGAGCCGAGGATCGGCTCCGAACCCATCAAGCAAGAATGAAGGCGAGATTGACAACTTAACATCCTACAATTCATTCCTGCTTTCATGATGCAATTAAAGTGATGCTTCCACAAAGAACACAAACCAGATTCAGCACCATTTTAAAACAACCCTCTAGCCATGAATGCCGTCACATCAAGGATGATGAATGACCAAGAAAGCTGAAGGCACTATGACTGACAGTTAAGATTCCAAACTTATTTCAGCAAGAAGCAGAAAGTCAACATCACGCAACAAGTCAGAAATAATCGCAATTCTGCTGCAGCTAGACCTTGCATTTGAGTACAGTACTACAGCATTCAGATGGCAGCTACCAGCCTACAGTAGAAATCAGAGAACTGTAACATGCACACAAACACAGTGTCTGTAAGTTCAATTTATGACTTCCCCTACTATCACACTAGGGAACAGGTCTGTAATGCTCTAAGACCAAGAACACTGCATCAATGGGCACAGACAATATCCCAGGATGCCTACTAAATAGCATGAAACATGACCTATCAGGGCCTCTGGAATTACTGTTTAACTGTAGCCTGCAAACAGGGTTTATGCCTCATGAATGGAGAAAGGCAATAGTCATCTCTCTGCACAATGGCGGGACATCTACAGACCCATAAGTCTCACTAGTCTTATATGTAAAGCCATGGAAAGAATTATCATGGAGATGACCAACAGAGATATTGTAAACCTCCAGACACTGGACCCAACCCAGTTTGGTTTTGTCAAGGCAGATCATGTCTACTCAACCTGATGGACTTCTTTGAGAAAGTCACCAAAGCAACAGATGATAACAAAATCATTCACACTGCCTACTTTGACCTGGCCAAGGCATTTGACACAATACCCCACTTGGGCATTGTTAACAAACTCAAGAGGTTAGGTACAAACCAGTATGTCATCCAGTGTACAGCCAACTGGCTCACAAACAGGACCCAGGAAGTTAGAATTGGGGAGTCCACCTCTACAAAGAGGCCAGTCACAAGTGGTGTCCCTCAGGGATCAGTCCTTGGACTGCTCCTTTTTGGCATTTTCTTCTCTGAACTCAAGGCCAATGTCAGTGGTCTCTGGCAGACTAAATTTGCAGATGTTTGCAAATTAGGAGCGGTAACTGAATCTCACACTGACACAAATGTTCTCCAGGAGGGGCTGACACAGACATACAACTGGTGTCAGAGCCATGGACTAAAACTAAATGCCAAGACATGCATAATAGTATCCTTTGGGAAGTCATCCATCCCTGGTAACTATCATATTGACTAAACACCCCTTAGAATTGACCCAGTAATCAGGGACTCAAGGGCACACATAAGTAGTAATCTAGCCTATGACCATCACGTGTCTACAGTGGTGATGAAATCATTCTATGCTGCACAACTTATAAACTTAGGTATGGCATCCAAGTCCAAGGAAGTCATTGTTCCACTGTATTCCACATTCATCAGACCTATCATTGAGTACAATGTCCCCTTTGGTATGTATCTAACCAGGCATATCCAACAACTGGAACGTCTACAGTGGTTCCTCACTAAAAGAATACAAGGTGTAAGTAAAATGTCCTATGCAGTGAGCTTCATGGCCCTATCTCTGTATTCGGTCTCCTACAGGCTTTTGAGGGGAGATCTATGCCTGGCATACAGGGCATTGTCAGACTGCACTCTGATGGACCTCCTGCATATCCACAAAACAAACAGCACCAGAATTACCCATTATAAAGACTTAAACCTTGCCTGTGATATAAACAGGACCTGCTGGAGAGATAGGTATGTATCCCAGAGACTACCCTGTCTATGGAACAGGCTCCCCCATCCATGTGAAGCAGAGTACTTCCCTAATCCAATTCAAGTGCAACTTGGGCAATTGGATGTGAAACTAGAAATTCATCCCTGGTTTGGTACTTATGTCTTTAATGGACACAGGTAACCTGTAAATGGTTCATCCCCCAGGCCCATGCTTACATTTATCAAGGGTATCAGAACTTGTCAGAGGTTTGGGATGCATGGCTAGGCTTAAAAAGGCCCTTGTGGTCGTTAGCCTAGTAAACACCTATGAACCTATGCTGGAAAGTAGTAACCTTAACTGGACTCTGTACAGCTACTAAGGGTAATCAACCAGACAGTGCCTGTCCCTCACTCCATTCTATGCCACTAAAGGTATGCCAACTGTTGATATAGTCTGTAAACCACCAAAAGGATCCACAGAGACATAAAAGGACACAGCAAACACAGGAGATGCCTGTCACAGATGCATACCCCAGGACAGGTTATACAAGGGCAAAAGCAAGGTGAGTTTGCCAAGAAGCAAAACTTACAAGCACAACAGAATGTGGCAGCAGGGCAGATTACAAGGTGGGCAACATTAAAAATGACTGTTAACAGAATAAAAATAAATGCACTATGACAGCACCACCAATGACAATAAAGTATGCAATGAGAGCAGTTAAAAAAAAAAGACTCACACATCACATTCATGTCCCATACAGAGTTCCTGATTTACATTGAGCTGCGCTGCTACTACTGAGCTTATTAAAATAATCTAGGATACAAACGTACTCCTTTTACTCACAGAGTTTAGTATTCAGCAATGACCGTAACCGTAGCCCAGGCATTTATGCTCATCAAAGGGAGAATCAGTTTTCCATTACTTTTTTAAGATACGGAGTAACCTTAGACTCGTTTTCTTGATTAATAAAGTAGTACATGAAATATACAAGCAGAAGTATCCAAAGAACATTATTTATATGGAAAATACTGGTGGACAATCAATCTTACTAAGCTCAGCAGCCGGGGCAAACAGGAAGAAGCAAAGCAGCCCCTTAAACATGCTATACTTGAGACGCTTCTCTAGAGCTCTTGCATAGCTTGTTTCACTGACATCCAGTTAGTAGTGAACTTAGTATTTGCCTCTGAAGTCAAATGGGGAACTGGTAGACTCCCTCCAAGTAAAGATGACTTACTTAATGTTGCAGCATCCATGTGACATGCTCATTATTTTTTCTAAAATCTAAAACTTCATGCCACACTCCTGCAGCATTGCAGCAACATAATTAGGTAGGCTACACAATTTCTAAAACAAGTAGCAGAGGTAAGCTAATCAGGTAATTTAGCCCAATGGTACAATACATTTGCATGTCTCCAGCTTTGCATTGCAAATGTCACTTAAAGGGAAACTGCCAACTACACTTTATAAGCAATAATAATTACTTAATATTAGTGACTATTAAGTCTTGTTAAATTCACTTTTATGCTTAATAAACCTTTTCTCTCCATGCTCTCCTTTTATATGGGTTCTGTTTAGTAATGTTAACAGTGTTCTACAGAAAAGTAATAGTTAAATGGAATGTAACGTACTATTTTTTCTCAATGAAAATGAAGGGCACCATTATTTCTTCTTACAGTTTTAAAGGGTATATGAACCAAGCCAAGTCATTAACCAGCAAGAAAACAACTACTACTGCAAAGGGACTTTAAATACACCCATTTTTCATTCATGCTAATAATAAGGTAATAGAGACTGGGCACAGTTTTAGGGCATCTATCCCCCTTAACTATTCTCTGTCTTAAGTTTTGTGTAAAATTCCTCTGCAAAACTTTCAGAAATTTTCCAAACTCCCATATTACCATGAAAGGTAACAGAAGTGGGTACACGTAAAACATTACCACATGGAATTCTGCAGAGGGACAATCCCACTGCATCCTCTAATGCTGCAGTCCTGTCCCCACACCCCCAGACTATAAATACACTAGCTCCAAGACTGCATAACCTCATCCTAGAAATTACATAAGTTATGCTATGAAAGGCTGGAATTAGACATTGTTCATAGGTTAGGTTAGTACTAAGCTAACTGCCCTTGCGAGCCATTTTAAGCCTAGACAATTATCCCTTGTGAGACTCAAACCCTGCACCTTGTGTTTGTAAGGCAAACACCTTAACCATTAGGCCACCCTTCCAAATCCAACAGAGTTTACCAAACTGATATTGTACGAATGAAATCTATGTTTCAAAAACTAGTTTGTTTAATATAAAGTCACCGCAGATTTATTCTTAGCTTTTTTAAATAATTCTTTGGAGGCCCATCCCCCTCCTTTTCTACAACCATCAAAATCCTCATCCACTACAGGCTCATTAATTTGTCCTGACCCGTAGTATCATAGGACAACAGGAGAGGGAGACACGAGGCAAGGATCATGACCATTATATGTCAGGGATTAGGAAATGCATGGCGTACTCCCAACACTGTCCTTCCACAGGACAGAAAGTGCAGTGCAATGCCTGCTACAGCTCAATTTAAGCCCTTGAACACACTATGGGAAGTTCATTCCCTCTCTGCATCCCAGATTGCTGGCCTTCTCCAAAGTGGAGCTCTTGAACACTCTATGGGAAGTTCATTCTCTCTTTGCATCCCAGATTGCTGGCCTTCTCCAAAGTGGAGCTCTTGTGGCAGGACTCTGCTAACACCCTTTGCCCAAGATGACTGAGCTAGCATCAGATGCTTTCTCCAATCCCTTCTCATCTGGCACGCCCAGCATCTGCACAGCTATATCTAAACCTCCTATGCTGCAGTGCTCACTTTGATTCTGCAGGGGGCCAGCATAACACAGCAATACAAGAACAGCTAGGCCTGAATCTTAGAAATCTTAGTACAGAAGCTTTTAGCATTTGTTGTGGGCAAAGTAAACACTTTCAACATCAATTGTACATGTACAAATCACACAACAGCTGAGCAGTCTGTTAAAAGAAAAGGCAGGGGATTTGAGTTTGGATTAACAGTGCCTGCTAAATGAAATCAGAGGAAAATTAAAATCAACCGAAATATGGTGAAATGGTGCTATACTGAAAGGTGCAAACATCTTTTCTGGCTTCGTAATGCAAATCAGGGACACTGACTTCGCAGTGTCATTGCGAGGGTACGATGTCACACAGGCTCACCAAGAAGGCCCTTTACATTTTTTTTCTTGTTGTTGTTAGGTATGGAAATAAAGTTATAATGTCATGGTCCTATATTTTTCTCTTCTTCAGGAATGTGGATCATAAGGGAGTCCTGCATACGCAACATTTGTCCTAGAAAGTGAGAAAAGCGCTTGGACTGATACATTCATCCGAAGCTAATGTGCTGGAAGTGAGGATTTATTCCTAAACCTGTCTCATCTCCGTCTCATGTATAGATCTCACTGATATACTTGCAGGCCAGGCTGCTCTAGTGGACAATTCATGTGATTCCACTTACAACATACTGTGTATGTTTACGTTTAACTCTATGATTTACTAATCAGTAGTTAATATTCTTAACTGTGAGCTAAAGAAGAATATAGCTGTCTAAGCTTACATTTCCCAACCAATATAACAACTCGTACTTAAATTCTTGATTAAGTAAGCAACAGGGTCAGCAATTAACTCTTCTTTCTTGTATTCTAAATATGGTGATGGTAAAGTCCCATAACCTCTACCCCCTTCGAATTCCGGTATAGCTGTCTGTAACACAGAAACCGTAAAATAAACATTCACTTGTGCTTTGTAAGAAACTAGACACTGTTTTACTTTAAAGAAATGAAATATACTTTTCAAAATTAGCTACAGTTCACACACAAATCATATACATTTTATAAATGGGACATATGTATGCTTGTCGCTCTGTGACTGTTTAATTATAGAATACTTATGAAATATTATGTTTGCCATTTTTTGCCCTTCAGTCTCTGATGAGTATTTCCGAATATCTGTAATGGATCCAAACAGTCTTGCAAGCTCTTATAGTTCTTTTCTGTTATACCTCAGTGGTGACATACCATTTATCAGTCTGCAATACTAAGAATTAATTATCTTTCAGGATTTTCACCACACACTAATCAAGCATAAATATGACCAAGTCCTCCACAAAGCAGACATAATTTAATATTCATATTACCAATTAATCAGAAAGCAGCGTCTCTCATGCTGAATATAAAACACCAATTATCTGTAAAATACAGATAAAAAAAACTTAGTAAAAGGAACTGTTATCCCTCATTCACAATGTATACTACTAAAAAGAAATCTATAAACAAAAATAAATACCATTTCCTTTATGAAGTTGTACATACATATATATATATATATAAATATATATATATATATATATATATATGTGTGTGTGTGTGTGTGTGTGTATGTGTGTGTGTGTGTGTGTGTGTGTGTGTGTGTGTGTGTGTGCACACGTCAGAAACACAAATGTTTACAATTTACTTTATGTACAGATCAGTTCTATCATTCAGGAGTGTAGCTAGGATTTTCAACTGCTGCCCCCCCCCCCCCAACCAAGCTACAGCTTCCTATAAATTATTTATTTATTTTTTTCAGTTGTCACTCACTGTCAAGCCACCCCCTTGTTGATACACTGATTCATTTATTCTTTCATATCCAGGTTCTCAGCTTATGGGGAGGGGGTCCTGGATTTTACACTCATCCGTGAAGTGCGGTAGGATTTGGGAGTTATGCCATCATCCTAGATGGACATTTATTCCCCTTCATCGCAAGCCACTCTTTTAAGTGCTAACATCAGTGTTAGGCTGGGCAGGTAATGGTAAGTAGCCTGAGTGTGTGCCCTGCCCTGGATCCAAAAGACAGCTTTGCCTACTGTTGTAGTCCTGCCCACCCCAGCTTGGAATCTTTTCAATAAGCTCTATATCCTCCACTGGAGAGACACTTAGCAATGTCCTTCTTCCACACGATAGGTACACCCACTGCAGAGACACTTAGCAATGTCCCTCTTCCCCACGATAGGTCAGCTCATCCTTCTTGCCAACCCCATCAAGAACATAAACTGCTTAAACTCGGGTCACCAGGGCCGCAGTTGGGACTTTTGTGATTTAAACAGAACATGCTGGAGACAGATATGTGCCCCAGAGACTGCCCCTCCTATGGAACATGCTTCCTATCCATGTGAGGCTGAGTTTGTCTATTACCCAGGTTAAGCGCAACCTAGACCAGTGAATGGGGAATAGGAAATTTACACCAGACCTGGCACCCACGTTTATAGGTTTATAGATTAGTAGTAGGCTAACTGCTTTGTAGGCTATTTTAAGCCTAGACAATTACCCCATGGGAGAATCAAACCCTGTACTTTGTGTCTATAAGGTAAACACCTTAACCATTATGTCAACTTTCTGTCCCTTATGGATACAGCCAGCTTATAAATGCCTGGTCCTCAATGTCCTATTTGGATGTAGGACATCATTACTCTTTTGAGAAAACTTGGCTAGACTTAGAAAGGCTCCTGGGTCGCTAGCCTAGTAACACTGACATTTTTGGTCTCTTACTCCTAAAATGCATGGTTTAGTGTCAGTCATTGGGGATTAAAGTCACTAAATAATGATATACATTTGAGTTTCAGACTATTTCCTTCAGAAAAATTCATGCCAATACAAATCTTGTTACTTAACAAACTTTATAATTTTATAAGAGATATATTTAATATCTGTTCCTAGCATACCTCTCAACTGTCCCTTATTTCGACTCAAAATTTAGCTCTGTCCCTCTTAATCCCTCCAAAAACTGATGACTCTTGGAGGAAAGGTGGTGAATTACACTCAGTAAATAACGTCAGTAATTAAGAGCTATAGATTTCTTTTATTTCACAAAATGTATATTAATTAACACTCTTTTACTCTGCCAGTGTCTCAAGTTATTAGTATTAATATTTTAAAAATGTCCCTGATTGTCCCGAATTCTGTTGAAATTTGTAACTGATTAGTTGAGAGCTATGCCTAGTTTTGAGCCTTTGTTCCCCTTTATTTTAGGCTTTATCCAGATTTAGGTTCATAGGTAGGTACCAGGCTATCTGCCCGAGGGCATTTATAAGCCTAGCTAGTGTGTGTCAGCTTTCGCCGCCCCATTGAATAATTAACTGATCCTCTGTCAAGCAGAGCCAATGAAGTGATCCCAGGGGGTGTATTTTCTGTTACCCATCTACTCGTCAAGGTTTCTCTTGAAGAGTGTTAGTGAGGGGCTCTGCCTGATGTAATTTGGAATTTTGTTCCAAAGCATGAGGAGTCTCTGTGACAAGAATCTATCCCTCCAGCATGTTCTACTGATTGTTGTGGTGAGGATTAGCTCACTAGAGCACGTGGCTCTCAGTGACTTGGATTTCTTTAGGTGGAGCATGTCCATCAATTCTGACTTGGACATGTCTTTGTAAGTCAGGCAGAGATCACCTCTGAGTAAGCGATATGCCACTGAGTACAGACAGAGTTTTTTCAGTCGGGCTGCATAGGACATATGTTTGAGACCAGTAATCCTCTTGGTGAGGTACTTTTGTGATCTTTCCAGCTGTTGGAAGTGTCTTGTGAGGTACATCCCAAATGGGGCATTGTACTCTATGATGGGTCTAATGAGTGACGAGTAGAGGGGCACTATAACCTTTTTATTTCTAGATGCAAACTCTTTAGTAATTAGATGGGCCACATAGAAGGATTTCCTAACTACTTTGGCAATATGACTGTCAAAGGAGAGATTACCATCTACCTGGGTTCCCAGATCTCTTATTACCTCTTCTGTATTAAGGAGGGCTGCCTCCTATGTGGTAATTTGTGGGTGTTTTGTTTTTCCCCAAACAGGATGACTATGCATTTTTTGGCATTTAGCTTGAGGCCATGACTTTGACACCAGGTGTCCGTCTCAGTAAGGCCCTTTTGGAGGATGTCCGTGTCAGCCGGAGAGTCAATTATGGCTCCCAGTTTGCAGTCATAGGCAAACTTGGTTAGCCATAGTCCTCCTGTATTTGCCTGTACTTCTGAGAAGTATATGCCGAACAGTAGGGGTCCCAGGACCGAGCCTTGCAGGACACCACTTGTGACTGGTTTAGAGTCGGACCTGGAGCCCGCTATTCTTTCCGTGCGAGTTATGTCTGTAAGCCAGATGGCAACTCATCTCGTGACGTAGGGGTTTATGTTCAGGCTGGTGAGTTTTTCTGTAATACCCGAGTGGGGAATGGTGTCGATAGCCTTGGCGAGGTCAAAGTAGGTTGTGTAAACCACCTTTCCCTCGTCTATGGCCTTGGTGACTGTCTCGAAGAAGTCAACCAAATTTAGTAGGCATGATCTGCCCTTAACAAAGCCGAACTGGGTCGAGTCAAGTGTTTGGAGGTTCCCAATGTCTTTGTTAATGAGTTCCATGATGATGCGCTCCACAGCCTTGCAGACCAGGCTAGTCAGGCTTATGGGGCAATAGTTACCAGGGTCAGTTGTGGCCCTCCTTTGTGGAGAGGAATAACCATTGCTGTGCACCATTCTATGGGCACGTAGCCTGTGGAGAGGCTGAGGTTGAACAGAATGGTGGGGGGTTAGTTTGTTCTGTAGTTCGTGCAAGACGCAGCCTGGGACACCATGTGGTCTCATTGACACTGTGTTTTTAGCTTTTGAAAGGGCTCTTTTCACCTCTGAGTCTGTGATTTTTGGGACACTACACTTTTCCGGTATTGTTGTGGGCCCTTTTGGAGGTGAGAGGGGGGTGAAGTTTGCACTGAATCTATCTGCCAGGATGTTGGCAATATCAGTAGGTTCAGTATATTTTGTGCTATTTTACACTAGTTCAGTGCATATCTGCGAGTTGCCACTTAGATTCTTAACATAGCTAAAGAAGGCTTTGCGGTTATCTTTTGAATCCTTGGCTATTTTTCTTTCGAAGTTAGCCTTGGATGATTTCATGAGGGACCTCAGTTTCTTACTGATACTGATCAGGGATGTCTTTCCTTCTTGGGATTTGCTTTTTTTCTGAACTAGTTTCCTCCTTCTATTGTATAGCCTGTTTATTGCAGGGGTCCACCAAACTGGTTTCCTTCTCTTAGAGGAGTGAGTCTTGGTTTTGCTAGGGATTGCACGATCCATGCTTCCTTGTAGGTGCTCATAGAGTGCATTTGTAAAGGTTTCTGCATCTTGGGCAGCATTATCCTTTAGCGTGGGGGCTGTGAAGCTTACCACCTCTGTCTTAAGTAAGGTGAAGTTTGCTTTAGAAAAGTTTTTTACTGTGGTTTCCTTAGTTGGGCATGGTGGTGGGATGTGGACATCCAGAGTGATTAGTTTATGGTATGGTCTAACCAGTGATGGGTTCACCTCCGGTATGGAACACCTGTCGCCCATGTTGGTGTTGACCAGGTCCAATATGTTTTCACCTCTAGTAGGGGAGTTTACCAGCTGATCCAGGGTGTTTGAGTTGATGAATTCCAGGAAGCGCTGGACCTGGTAATTTGTACTCGAGTAGTTTTCCCAGTGAATGGTTGAGTAATTGAAATCGCCCAATATCAGGGTGTTTGGTAGGACCTTCATGTTTTCTAGTGTCTCCAGAAAGGTGGAGTGGTGGTCCTGGGTCATGAAGGGTGATCTGTAGCAGGCCACAATTTGCACTGCAGATTTGCCTGATGTTATTTGCACATGGATGATCTCAGAGGTATCATGCTGCGCCACTAACCTGGAGGTGTAGGTATCCTTGATGAATATGGATACACCCCCTCCTTTTGTGTTTCGGTCCATGTTCTGTGGCCGAAACGTGTGGTATGAGTTGTAGCCCGGTAGTGCTGGGGTGCTCTCTGGAGCCTTGAACCAGGTTTCAGTTACTGCACAGATGTCAATCTTCTCCATATTGAGGAGTGCTTCGAGCTCGTGCAATTTGAGATTTAAACTCCTGGCGTTGAGTAGCATAACCCTCAGTTTTTTGTTAATTGTGCTGTTTATGGAGGTGGGTTTGACTTTTGAGCCTTGCCTAAAAAAGGCACTATGGGGACAGCAAGAGCCTTGGCCAGTATTCAAAGGCCTAGGGGTGACAGGTGCAAGCCGTCTCTTGCAAAGCAACACGGCTTGTCGAGCATGTCGTCCCAGGCTGACAGACACTGGATCCTCTTTGAATGACACCAGAAGCTTAGCCAATTGTTGAAATCGATTTTTTCTTTATACTGAGGTATCATTCTTGGTGAGTGCAGGATGCTACTCAGGGTCAAGGTCATACCAGCCTGGGCCACATGATCAGAGAGCTCTTCCATGTCTCTTTTCATGTAGTCCAGGGAGGTACATCTCAGGTCATTCACACCAACATGAACAATGACAGTCATATTTGTACTTGTTCTGGAGTGACCCGAGTGCTTGTGTTATGTGGCGGATTCTGGCTCCTGACAGGCAGCTAACAGTAACCTTCTGCTTGTCCAGCCTAGTGAGTGGGACATCAGTGTGCCTGACTATAGTGTCACCTATTACTAGTGTGTTAGGTATGTTATTTTGCCTTAAGGGCTGTGATTGTGCGGCACACTGATTTTGTGTTTTATGTGTTGTCTGGTTTGTGACGGGAAGTGCAGGTTGTTTGGGTGTCTGCTTTGGAGGTCTCTGATGCTTTTGCAGGTTTTTTAGCCTCTGAGTATGATTTTGTGTATTTTTTGCCAGTGCTGTTTTAGTATGTCTGTGTGCGGCTGGAGTTGTGGTGCAAGTGTTAACCTTCTCCTCTTGACTGTCTGTTCCAGTCTTGGGTGGAGACAGCTTAGCTTCCAGTTTTGCTGTATAATTGCATCTCTCGCATATGTTAGTGTTTTGTGGTAGGAGGAGAGGGTTGTCTGTGTACGTAAGGCAGTTGTAACATTGCCTCAGGATACCCAGACTCGCCAGCTGGACTGGAGAGTGCACCTGAAGTTGCCCTTTGGTCATGCCTGAATAGTAGGGTGAGATGCTTAGTTGCTTGGTTGGTGAGGGATGAATAAAGAGCCTTGCCCTGCTGGGCAATCAGTGTCAGGGTATATTAGTGCTTGCTATTAGGTCTGAGCAAGTGCTGGGCTGTAAGATGCTTTTTAGTGCTTAGGTTGAGAGTTAGACTAGTTTCAAGGGAAAAACTGAAGAGGAGACTTAGTGAAGCTGGAAATAATTGAACCGTAGCTAACCGGCACTGCCCAGTGCGCAAAACCGTGCAAACGCGGTTTTTATAGTAGGGAAATGAAAGAGATAGAAATTAGCCCAAAATGGTCAATAAACTACTAACTTCTGGGCTGGAACCACTCCTCCAGGGACAGATAGGTTGCTCAAAGCTCCCCTCTCTCTCACAGGTGAACAGAGAAACTTTCTTCTATCCAAGTAAGGTATGGGCAACTCAGAAACTAGTATCACAGCCCTGAATTCAGCACTAGCCTGAAAACTGGACTATACTAGCTTAGAAAGGCGAGACACAAGGATTTTTTTTTGTTTTTTTTTAAAAGATAAGGCAAAAACAGTAAAAAATACACTTAAAACAACTTTAAACGACTACAAACGACTCTAACCTGTGTTTCCGCTTGTTTCCTGCCTTTGTTGGTTAGAGGAGTGAGGAGCTTATTTCCTGAGCGTCTTTACTGTTGATGCCAGTGGTTCATCGATCTCACTCTTTCTCTCTCATACACACACACACACTTGCGCTTATGAAAAATGCATGCTAACACAACTCCTATTATTCAAGCAATTTTGTGATTTCACAATAGCAATATTTAAAATATGGTCCTGTTTTGAGCCTTTGTTCCCCTTTATGTTAGGTTTTATGCAAATTTCTTGAGCTAAGAGGTATGTAAACCTCTTAAATGCTGCTATTGCCAGTGGTCAATCAATTTCACTTTTCACACAGTCTCTCTCTCTCTCTCTCTTACACACACACACACACACACACACACACACACACAGACACTTCCACTTTCATGTATACAAACACGCATACACACACACGTAAACAGAATCAGACACACTTGGCTGTCTCATTTATTTTTATACTCACTAAACATTTTTATTTTAAGTATTTAACTTTCTTTTTTTTTTGTTTTACACTTGCTAAACAGGAAAAGCATTGCTTAAGGAGAACAAATAATGGTGACCACTAAGTTACTTGCAGTCTGAATTCCATCGCAGCTTAATATGCTGCCATGAAGCAGTGGACTAGTTTTTCAGCAGGCATTACCTATATGTTTACACCCTGCTGGAGAAAGTACAGTTGTGTACACTTACCATAAATGTAGATGTTCGAGTGCATTCACTGTTGCAGTCATTACATTTGGGTTATCTGCTTGCAGGTAGCCCTCAGTCGGCCTAATTAACAAAGTCTTGGGTCCTGCATCGGTTGCTGTCCCTTCTTCCATGACGTCAGGTTGTCAGGGGTATAAAACATGCAACCGATGCCATTACATCAGTTTTTCTTGCACCAGATGTCAGGTGCCCCCTAATGGGGAGCAATTAAATATAAAAGTACAATGATATACCTCCAACAAAAAAGCAAATACACCAAAAAGGCTTTTAAGCATAGTAAAGGAAAGTAGAGGTATAGCCAAAATAAATTTGGGGGCTGGAGGGAGGGTAACCAGGACTGCAACAGTGAATACACTCGAACATCTACAGTTATGGTAAGTGTACACAACTGTACTATGTTCTTCGTGTTTCACTGTTGCAGATATTACATTTGGGTAGATTCCCAAACCTATGGTTGGGAGGAGGAATTTAGATAGCGTTAGGACCAGCAAGACTGCAGTGGCAAAGCCAGCTCTGGATTTAGAGAAAATTGGCAAATGATAATGCTTGGTGGAAGTATGTACAGAACTCCAGGTAGCAGCTTCTAGGATGTCCCTGGTAGGGACAACTCTGAGAAAGGGGAGAAAGGCTGTAGAGGTAGATGCAGCCCTGGTGGAGTCAGGTCTGATCCCCTGGGGGATTGGTTTTCCATGGTGCTTATAGCAGAAATGAATGCAATGGCCTACCCATTTAGAAATGGTTTGCTTTGAAATAGCCTTCCCCTCTGCCCCTGCAGCAAATGCTACCAGCAGTTGTTCAGATTTCCTTTGAGGTTTAGTCCTGTCCATGTAGAATCTGAGTTGTCTGTGCACATCTAAGGAATGCAGTATCCATTCCCCTTTGTTCTGTGGATTGGGAAAGAAGGTTGGCAAATGAATGGACTGATTAAGAGCCACACTGAATACCACCCCGGACATGAAGGGTGGATTGGTTCTGAGGGACACCCTGTCCGCATGAAAGATGATGAAAGGCTCCACTGCTATAACGGCCTGTAATTCAGATACCCTTCTAGCTGAAGTGATTGCTAAAAGGAAAGCTGTTTTCCAAGAAAGAAAATTCCAGCTATACTCTGTTGCATATCGTCAACTCCAAGGCGATCTCTGCTTAACATACAAGGCCATGTCAAACCTAGAGCTGTTAGACATGCTACACAAAGAAATCCCAATCCCTCAGAGCCACATGCTCCAGGGATCTAAACCTTGTCATCACAATAAACAAAACACGCTGGAGGGATAGGTTCCTGACCCAGAGACTCCCCAGACTCTGGAATAGACTGCCCATACATGTCAAGCAGAGCACCTCTTTGGCCCTCTTCAAAAGGAACCTTGATGACTGGATGGGAGAAAGGAAATTCACCCCAGGGATCACGCCAGTTGCCCTGCTAGACAGGGGTCCAGGGAAGTAAATAGTGTGGGAAGAAATAGCTAGGGAATTGTTATGGCTAGGCTTGTATAGGCCCTAGGGCCGATAGCCTAGTACCAACCTATGAAGTCTGCAGTAGCAGCGGGCTCAAAAGGCGGTAGAGTGAGTTTCTCCACAACAAAGTTAAGGTCCCAGGCTGGGATTGGAGCTCTCCTGGGTGGTCTCAAATTTTTGGCCTCTCTGAGGAACTGCTTGAGCAGTGGATGAGAGAAGAAGGGGGGGGGGTTCTGTGTTATAATGAGCTGAAATGGCTGAGGCGTGGATTTTAATGGAGGAAAAAGATAGGCCCCTTGTGAAGCATCTCAGTTAAGTATTGTAAAATCTGAAGTAAATTGGGCGCTGCTGTGCTCATCCCTTGAGATTGGTTCCAAGCACAGAATCTTTTCCATTTTTCAGCATAGGATTTTCTAGTGCTAGGCCTCCTTGCCTCTAAAATGATATCCATCACAGGTTTACTGAGGGATGGTAAAGGAGAGATTATGTAATTAGCCAGGCTGCAAGGTTCAGTGTTAGAAGCTGAGGGCGCAGAATCTGGTTCTCCTGCTGAGAAAACAAGGAAGGAGTCTGAGGCAGGTGCCATGGGGATAACTGTGACACACTGCGCAGGAGGGGGTACCAGTGTTGGCGTGGCCAGTCTGGAGCAATCAAAATCATCCTTGGTTTGTCCTGTTTGATTTTTAGTAGTACTTTGGAGAGCAGAGGCAGAGGGGGGAAGGCACAGACTGATAGGTTTTACCAGCTGAAGGACACAGCATCCACTTTCCAGGCTTGTTTGTGGGGAGTCCTTGTGCAAAATTTGTCCAATTGGTAGTTCTGGGGAGAGGCAAACAGGTCTATATCTGGGCTCCCCATTTGCTTGTCAACATTGAAAATCCTTGGTTCCAGTTTCCACTCAAGTGGGTTCATGAGGTTTCTGCTTAGTCCATCTGCCAGTATATTTAATTTTCCTTGCAGGAATTGAGCTTGTAGGTGCACTTGGTAGCTCAAGGTTGTGTTGCACAATGCCATGGCTAGTCTGCAGAGGGGGTAAGAATGTGCACCCCCCTGCTTGTTTATGTTCCACATAACAGTGGTGTTGTCCGTCTTTACCATTAGTTGTCCTGGAAGAATGTGGTCCTTGAAGGCTGTCAGAGCATTCTGTACAGCTAACATTTCTTTTTGATTGATATGCAGGTGCATTTGACTTGGGTTCCATTTGCCCTGAATGCACTTTCCTGCCAGGTGAGCCCCCCATGCATAGTCTGATGCGTATGTTGTTAGGGTTTGGGTGGCAGGGGGTGGTGTGAAAGGTAGTCCCTTGTTTTGGTGGCAGGCCTCTGCCCACCAAAGGAACTCTAGGCGTAGGCAAGGTATGATAGGAATCATTGCTTCTAGATCCTGAGGATGTTGACACCATAGACTTTTTAGATACCACTGTAGTTTCCTCATATGCAGTCTTGCATATGGAATTAGAAGAATGCAGGAGGCCATGAACCCCAAGGCTTGCAGTATTTGTCTTGCAGATAGCAGGCTTTTTGTAGCCACTTGTCTGAAGTAGATTGTGAAATGAATTTGTTTCTCTGGCGTGAGGTAGGCCATCTGGCAAGTTGTATTCAAGCTTGCTCCCAGGAATATAATTTTTGACAGGGCACCAGGTGTGATTTCTTTTTGTTTATGGTGTACCCCAGACAAGTTAGAACCCTTTGTACAAAGGCCAGATGATTCAAAAATATGTCCTGGCTTTCTGCCTGAACAATGCAATAACTGGAGCTAGGCACTTTGTGAATACTCTGGGCACAGTAGATAAGCCAAAGGGCAGTGCAGAGAACGGATAGTGTGTGTAGCCTGCTTTGAAGCGTAGGTATCTTCTGCAAGATTCCCTGATTGGGATGTGCAGGCATGCTTCTTTTAAATCTAGTGTTGCCAACCAGGCATCTTTGCCTAGCATAGGAAGTAATTGTTGAAGGGTCAGCATCTTGAATTTTGGAATCTCCAAAAAGGTGTTTAGAGTAGACAGGTCCAGGATAGGATGGCATGAATTGTCTTTTCTGGGTACCAGGAAAAGTCTTGAGTAGAAACCTTGTCCCTTTTCCTCTTCTGGTACCAGTTAAATAGCCCCCATGCTTAGGAGAGAAAGTAATTGTTTTTGGGGCATCTGCCCACTGATTTGGAGGTAGGTCCGGCCATCCGCTTGGTGTTGGCAACATGTGGAAGTGAAATCTGTATCCCTGGGACACTATATTTAAAACTCATTTGTCCTGGGTAATGAGTTCCCAGTTCTTTGCATGAAGAGCAATCTTTCCCCCCAGAGGGGCAGTCAGCTGATAAGTGCTTGGAAATTTTAAAAGGAAGTCATTGAGACAGTTTACCATAGGGGGGAGTCTTATTACTCCCAGATTTGGAAGTGGAGGCCCCCCACTGCTTAGTCCTGTGTGTCCTCTGGGACTGAAACCTGGGGTTTTTGCTGTGTCTGGGTTTGGCTTGAGAAGACCTGGAAGGGGCTGGAAAGGACCAATTCTTAGAGGGCCAGTGCCTACTAAATCTAGGAGGCTGAACTTGTAAGAAATCTTTAACAGTTTGCATAGATTTAGCTTTATCTTCCATCTTTTTAAGAACTTTCTCAGCCTTGTTGCCAAACAGGCAGTCCTGATTTAAGGGAGCATCCAACAATTTAGCTTTAACATAATCAGGCAAAGATTGCTCCTTAAGCCAAGCATGGCTTCTGAGCACAGACCCAGTAACAGTGGCCCTGCAAGAGGCCTCTAATGAATCAAAACCACATTGCAAAGTATGTTTTCCAAGTTGTTCAGCAGAATGCATTAAATCCTGTAATTCTTTATTTTCCATACAGTCAGGAATCAACATCATTTTCTGTTTAAGCAATCCAACAACATGTTGCTGATACTTTAACATATAAAACTGGCAGTTTAAAGCCTTAATGCCCAAGGTTGCAGAAGTGTAAATCTTCTTACCCCATCTATCCAGCACCTTGGAGTCTTTAACAGAAAGGGTAGGATTTTTAGCAGTGGAAGCCTTAATGCCCTTGGGCCCCTGTGAAATAGTCTCTGGATCCGCAATAGGATTTTTAAAAAGGAACTTGTGTGACTCAGGGACCCTGTAGTATCTGTCTAGTTTTCTGGGAGCAGGAGCCAAGGAATAAGGAGCCAAACTAGATTCAGAAAAAGCATCATCAACAATGTCTAATACAGGAGGAATAGCTAAAGGCCTATGCTGAGGTAGGAGTAAGAAATCCCTAAGCCTCTTTTTTGAATCAGAAAAATCCTGGCTTTCCCAGAGGAAATGCTCCCTTAGAGTATGTAAGGTTTCCCCCAAAGAAAAATCTTCTGGAGGGGAAGCAGAGGGAATGGAGTCCTCTGCATCAGAATCCTCATAAGTAGACAAGGGCAAATCCAGATCATCAGAAGAATCAGAAAAAACAGAATCCTGGTCATAAGATCCATAAACCACTTCAGTGCTAGGCCTCTTAGAAAGGGGGGGGGGGTTAGCTACCCCTGATTAGAGTTATTAGATCTTCAGCCATTCTTATCATTTGTTTTTTAGGCACAGAGGTCTGAGCATGTGGCCTGGGCGTCGTTTTTTTAGGCATGGTTCGAAATTTAGGCCTAAGAGAAGAAGGAGGCATCGGTTTAATATGCAAGTCCGTAGGCCTGAATACACCCTCAGAAGCCGGTGCCTGCACAGTGGCTCCGGACCCATCCAAGGTAGAGACATCCGTGGGTTCCATAGTTGAAGCATCTTGCGGCATACCGGACTCCGAATGGGTCTCAGTAGAGGCCTGCGAATCAGAAGTAGCGAGTATCAGGAGCTGCGAAAGTGCCAAACTGAGTACCGGTGAAATGGCGACTGGCTTAGGAGAAGTGTCGTTGGCAGTTTTGGACCTCTGCGGCCTGTCTCTGTCTTTACCTTTGCGTTTTTTCGGAAACCTGGTAGTCGGATGGCTAACCGACGACATTTCTAGATAATTAAACCAAGAACTGAAATATTTAGAGGTGAAAATATAACGACGACGGATAGTGTGCTGATTAAATAAAGCACAAAACCGACAGCAAGGTACGTCGTGGTCAGGGCCTAAGCAAGGAATACAGTACGAATGAAAATCTTTATGAGGTATTTGCTTTCCACAATTAATACAATTATTAACTTTTACTGACATCGGTAAGGAGCAAGAAAAAGTTTCCCCAATGGGGTACTTAGCTTTAGTTGAAGACTTCGGTTCTGAAACTTGAAAATGAAAATTTCAGGAGTCGACCGACCGGCACTTGCGAACTGCTTCTGGTTCGGGCACCGCACGACAAGAAAGACTGATGTAATGGTGTCGGCTGCATGTTTTATATTCTTGATGACCTGACGTCATGGAAGAAGGGACAGCAACCGACGCAGGACCCAAGACTTTGTTAATCAGGCAGACTGAGGGCTATCTGCAAGCAGATAACCCAAATGTAATGACTGCAACAGTGAAACACGAAGAACATCACTCATTCTCCAATCAGGGTGCCAATCTACAGGTCATCCATTCTCTAATCTAATTTAAGCAAGCAATAATGCCTAACAGGATGTGTGCTGTTGTGTAAATAACACCCACCCAGGGGTGTTCTGAGGCCCAACAGCACAAGCGGATGTTGCTCTTAGAGAATGGGCTGTCTGTAGAATTGCTGTGTTTTATTACTTACTTTTTTATAACTATTTTTTTAATATATTTTTATGTAAAATAGTTCCTCTGCCTAATGTTTCAAACTTGCTGTAGTATATAACACTTTAAAAAATATCCAGGTATTTATTTTTTGGTCCCTTACTCCTAAACTGTTTGATTCGTTGGCAGTCATTGGGGACTGAAGTTACTAAATAATAACATACAGTTGAGTTTCAGACTTTGATTTCATTCAGAAAATTCATGCCAACACAAATCCTTTCATGTAAGCAAGTTTGTAATTTTATAAGAGCAATAATTAAAATCTGGTCCTATTTTTGAGCCTTCGTTCCCCCTTTATTTTACGCTATACCCAGAT
The DNA here is from genome assembly GCF_019279795.1 of Protopterus annectens. Lineage (NCBI taxonomy): Eukaryota > Metazoa > Chordata > Ceratodontiformes > Protopteridae > Protopterus > Protopterus annectens. The sequence continues at coordinate 737,284,438 of NC_056736.1, forward strand.
TTCGTTAGCTGAAAGGTCTAGAGGTATGAAAACCTTTTATAAGAGCAATAATTAAAATCTGATCCTGTTGTTGAGCCTTCGTTCCCCCTTTATTTTACACTATACCCAGATTTCGTTAGCTGAAAGGTCTAGAGGTATGCAAACCTGTTCACTACTGCTACCAGGGGTTGATCTCCCTCCCTCTCTCGCGCGCACACACACACACGCACACACACCACAAATCTTTTAAAATATGCTCCTATTTGAGCCTTTGTCTTACTGTTAATTTTGGGCTTATCCAGATACCTTGAGCTAAGAGGAGAAGTACACAAAACCCATACCTTTCAATTGTACATATTTTTGTCTCATATTTTTGTTCTGTTTCTCATACAATTGTGGTTTTCTGGCAAATCACTGAGGGTTGTAGTCAGAAACATAATGACAGACAGTCATTTGAGTTTCAGACTTAATACATTGCAGACAATTCTTGCTAATGCAAAAGCCGTTGTTCTACTTTCTAAGTTTGTAATATTTAAAAAGTGCTTCTATTTTTGGGCCTTTGTCCCCCATTATTTACAGCTTTGTCCAGATTTCTTGCTGTAAGAGGTTGAGAGGTATGTGCAAACCTCTGAACTGCTGCCAGGGAATCACTTGCTCTCACTTTTCACTCTTTCTAACACACACAGTCTCTTGTGCTTTCATACATGCATTCACTCACACGCAGACAGAAACAGACACACACACATACACACTTTTTTCTGTTTTATTTTTATTTTTTTACACACACTAAACAGTTCTTTAGCGAGTGTAAAATAATAACAAGATCAATATTTTTCTCACTCACACACTCAGGATCCAAGTGCTACCCCCCACTTCCAAAGACGTTGTACTGAAATCAGTACAGTGCATATGCATCTGACGTCCTTGCTATAATTTCCTGCCAACCAAAGGAACAACACAAATTCGGTATCAGCATCAGTTGATAATCAAATCTACAATGAGAGGAATGCTTACTGCAGTAAAACAACAATCCAAAGCAAAAATGTGCACTTTATGTCTTGTTCTTCTGCCACATCCAGTGTAGTTATATCACCAAAAATTATAAAACACTGACAAGCTCCTGCCCATATTAAGAGCAACTACCTGAAAAAAGTACACACACACACACATACGTGTGTTATTTTTTTTTTTAATTCTACATTTGCTTACAGGATTAGTGCAGTGATCTACATGAACCATTTTCACACCCAGAAGCACTGCACACACTGGTTAAATACCGTGTTCAGAGTCACACACTAGGCAAATGGAGGCTGAAGGAATCAAACCCTAGACCAGGGGAGTCAAACACACAGCACAGCCACCACTCCAGTCCCAGAGTTGGTCTGCCCTCACATACACAGCAGGGCCACCAGTCAAGCAACCTTCCACGAAACCACAACTCATCACACTCTCATCCTGTCAACATTTCAAGCCATCAGTCTATGAATACATGCATTCACTCACTCTGATCACTCACCCATACAGTCTAAGCTGTCATACATGCATTCACTCACTCACTCCGATCACTCACCCACGCAGTCTCTTCAGCTTTCATACATGCATTCACCCAGTCACTCTCTCCGATCACTCACCCACACATTCTCTTCACCTTTCACATATGCACTCACTCTCTCCAATCGCTCACTCACAGTCTCTTCAGCTTTCACACATGCATTCACTCACTCATTTTGATCGCTCATCCACACAGTCTCTTCAGCTTTCATAAATGTATTCACTCACTCCAATCGCTAACCCACACAGTCTCTTCAGCTTTCATACATACATTCACTCACTCTCTCCAACGTCTATCACACAGTTGCTTCTGGTTTCATACATGCATTCACTCACTCCGATCACTCACCCACACAGTCTCTTCAGCTTTCATACATGCATTCACCCAGTCACTCTCTCTCCGATCACTCACCCACACATTCTCTTCACCTTTCACATATGCACTCACTCTCTCCAATCGCTCACTCACAGTCTCTTCAGCTTTCATACATGCATTCACTCACTCATTTTGATCGCTCATCCACACAGTCTCTTCAGCTTTCATAAATGTATTCACTCACTCCAATCGCTAACCCACACAGTCTCTTCAGCTTTCATACATACATTCACTCACTCTCTCCAATCTCTATCACACAGTTGCTTCTGGTTTCATACATGCATTCACTCACTCACTCCGATCGCTCAACCACACACAGTCTCTTCACTGCCGTCCCTTTCCTAAACATACCTCTCACCTGTCCAGAATTTCACAGACTGTCTAGATGTTTGCCTCATATTTTGGTCTGTCTTCATAAAATGTGTAGTTTTCCCACAAATCATTGAGAGTTGCAGTAAATCCTGTTTGGGGGAGAGGGGGGACTCCAAAAGGCCCATGACAGGCAATGAACACAGCAAATCAGTGGCTCCAAAGTCACTGGTGTGCGATAGCTGGAAAACATACCAGAAACTGAAATGTAGGCTTGTTTTAAAAAATAAGCGGGTACCTGTAGACAATGTAGTGGCCAGTCCTGTGCTTTTGATTGCATTGCAGCAGGTTTTGGTTATTGTTTTGTGTAGCTGTCACGGAGCAATCTGTCTTTGAGCAGTAGTCTTTGCTTTGTCAGTTGGAGTGTTAGATTGAATATATATAAAAAATACGTTGAATCCCTTCATCATGTCTTCAAAGAAAAGAACAGTTAATGAAGAACTTTATGTACTGCAGGAAAAGTGAAAAACCTTGTACTTTTTTGCTGAAGTGAATGGAAAACCAACTTGTTTGATTTGTAAGCAAAACATAGCTGAGGTGAAGGAATATAACATACGCAGGCATTACACATGTATTCATGCTTCAAAGTCACTCAAAAAGCAGCAGTTACCATTTAAACGTGTTCATCAAGCTAGTGATGATGCTGTTCGGACAAATTATAGGGCTACACAAGAAATAGCTGTGTCATCAAAGCCTTTTTCGGAGGGGGACTTTATAAACAAATGTATGTTGGTGGCCGTAGAAAATACTTGCCCTGAAAAATGGCAAGCATTTGGAAACCTAAGCCTTACAAGAAATACAGCTGCAGATAGAATTAATGAATTATCAGAAAATCTTTAACAGTCAACTCAAAGAAAAATTTGCTAAATTTGTAGCATTTTCTGTAGCAACTGATGAAAGTACATATGTAAGTGACACAGCACAACCTGCGGTTTACATACGTGGTATAGATGACAATATGCAGGTAACTGAAGAATTTGTGGAACTGATACCAGTGAAGGGAACAATAATGGGAGATGATATATCTCTGAGTTTGGTAGATGCACTAGATAAAATGGATGTAGACTGGACAAAAACTGAGTGTCTGGCTACAGACAGAGCATCTCAAATGGTTGGGAGAAAAGCTGGCGTGGCAACAAAGTTAAAGGAAAAACTACTATGAACTCAGACTATCAAATTCAGTGTCCATTGCACAATTGGCAGGGAAGTGCCTTGTAGTAAAACATTAAAGACGGATCATGTCATGTATGTTGCTATTAAGGCAGTGAACTTCATACATGCGTGAGGTTTGAACCACAGACAGTTCAACAGCTTATTGGAGGAAATTCACACTCTCAGTCTGCCATATCACACTGATGTTCACTGGTTAAAGCCAAGGATTTGTGCTGAAGCACTTTTATGATTTAAGAAGTGAAATACAGAGGTTAATGCAAGAGAAAGGAAGGGATGTTTAGGAACTGAAAGACAATGAATGGGTTCAAGAGCTAGCATTCATGGTAGATATGACAGAACACTTGCATTACCTGAATACAAGGCTGCGCGGTCACAATAAACTGGTGACAGATTTATATGCTCTATTTGTGCCTTTGAGTTGAAGCTTTAACTTTCTGAATGCCAACTAGCAGCAAGTAATACTGCATACTTTCCAACTCTGAAGTCCCTGCAAGATGCACCTGAGTTTCAGAGTTTCATAGTGATATCAACGCCAGGCCTCAAAGATTATGTCAATGTTCAGCAGTATCTATGTAAACACCTCTTTTTGTGATGAATTTGAACAAGTCTCGACTCAGGTTTCAACTTACTGGTGAACATCAAAACTCAACACTGAAGGTAGCCACTGCTCAATCCTTAGTATCAAACATTGATGCACTTGTGCAGGCCAACAGGTGCCAAGTTTCTGGGAGCAGTAGTGCCAGGAATTAAGGTAAATAGTTTGATTTTCTTGGCTAAATTGACCATTCTTAATTATTATCACCAACATTATTATTATTATTATTATTACTATTATGCTGCGGTGCTGGTGCTGCAGTAGCATTGTCACCTCACAGTAAGACGTTGCCCTGTTCGATTCTCAGCTAAAGCGTCTTCTGTGTGGAGATATGCGTGAGTGGGGGTGCCTTCATTGAAGGTTGTACGTCAGGGCTGGCAACTCGGTACTTAAAAATATACTGCCAATCATTAGCGGACCGGAGTTCCGCTGTGGCGACCCCTAACCGGGAAAGCCGAACAATACGATCATTATTACTATTATTATGATTATTACATTACTCCTCTAATAAGTGGTCATGATAATTACCTGGCCCACGTACTGTATACTCTGAAGAAATGTGGCCTGCTGGGGTAACAACCTTGCCCAAGACAACATGAAGCAGTTCAACAACAACTCATGGCCAGAATCCTCTGTGCTGACAACCACAAAATACAACCCATCACACTCCTTTGTAATCCCCCTTTGTGCTGATGTCACTTAACTATCTACTACTTTGCAGCATCATAAGATTCATCTTTGCATTCTCCTGAAAAACACACAAATTAAACATTCTGTACGAAATGAGAAAATATGCATTTGACAAACCCCACATTTCACTGGCTGTAAAATGATTAACCCTCAGAAAAACTTTCCACATGTTTTCTGTGGTCTGAAATTTATGTGAAGAATATCAAATTAGGTATCAGTGGCAAGTGGCACAGTTCCCTAGGGGGAAGCCAGACAGCAAACTCTCATACTGAAAGCAAGCACACCAGTTCTTATAGTATGGGCGAAATGTGGTCTGTGTGTATGCCTGCCAAGTCACTATTTAACACATCATCCTAATGTCACTATTCATTTACACCTCAATGTTTTCTATGGTTTTATTATGCACATCATCTTTTATAAAATCAGCCCTTAGAAGGTAAATACTTCAGCACTATCTCAAAAAATATTATCCGATGATTTTGGGCTACATTAAAAATGTTTTAAACGTGCATCAGATTCACTTCTGAAACAGGCACAAATATGCAAAAGTTTGCTTCAAAGTCATAAGGACTCCAAACAGCTCAGTAACACAAAGACAGGCATTCAAAAACATACAGAACTGTATAATGCAAAAAAATTATTAGGTGCAGTAAAAATAACATTGCTACTTTCTCCTCTGACTCTGTTTTGGAAGTGCAAAAGCTACAGTCAGCAATACTCATTGCCCCAGTATTACTTTCTTTCTTAAATATTACATACCCAGTGACTTTATGCTAAATACAAATTGAAAGGGTTGAGCAACAACTTAGATTCTCAGCAGACATAATAAGTTTCCTTTCTTACATAAATTAATTGCATTTTCAGTTCAGATTACAGCAGGAAGCCCCACCGCCCACCCTCACACACACCATCCTTGACACAAGTCAGGAAATCCTCTTCTAATTCTACAGCCAGTAAATGAGCTTCAATTATTCAACAGTTGTTTCAGAAACAGTACAACACTGAGACATCATGGTAAGCATAACAAACCAAGTGTTCACGCTACGGATTACTGCCCTTACTCATGGTGCTCTAGAAGGTGACCACCTTACATGCCTTAGTGTGCAGTTATACCTAGACAGTGCAAAACCCTGAGTATCTTCATGTACTTAACAAATACATTTTTTGGGTTTATATTACCATGTCAACAGGGCTGTTCATCGAATGCCCATGTCGACACATGTACACCAAAATACCTAAATGTCGAACGGCCTCAAAAGCGATTTTTTCCCCCCAGGAGAAATAATTGCTGAGCCATTGTCAGGAATCTGCCATTTTCTCCACTGTTGTACAATGTTGGAGTTGGTATATTTAAGTGGGTATGTGCGTGTGTAGGGGGGGGGGGGCCCTCCTTCATTGTGTCTGTTGGTTTGGTTTGTTTTTTGTAGGCTGAGCGATTTTTTTTCCTCCTGGGAACATTTAAGTATTTCGGTGTACATGTGTCGATGTAAGGGTGTTTGATGAACAACCCTGTCGACATGGTAATATAGACCCCATTTTTTAATAAAAAAAAGTAGAAACATTGGAAGGGTTATTTTTAATTAATGCACTTAAGTTGTGCATATTGTTATGCATGTTATACATTTACAGAACACCTGCTTTATTCAATTCAACATTCCTGTGAATCAGAACTTATTCTGGAATTCATCGGGCACAAGGCAAAAAACTAATCACAGACAGGGCAGAACGTAATGAAGGATGCATATATGCACTCAAACACGTACAGCATACAGGCTACTGGAAGGATTGTCAGTTTACCAAATACATGTCTCATGAGATATGGCAGAAAAATGGAGCAGATGACAAATGCACATGCATACACAGGAAGGACATGAAGACTCCAGTCAAGCCAAAAATGCCAAGAACCAAACTGGTCAATAAAGCAGTGTAAGGTGGTAGCATTTACCCATAAGCCACTGCATCACTCAGTCTCAATGTCATAAACTAAGAATCTGCAACATTCTTCACCAGAATGCCGAACAACGAAGAAGCATACACACTTCTAAGGAGTTGGGAGTGAAATCAAGGCAGCAAATATAACATTATATTACAGATATTAATATACAGGCCCACAAAAGTAGCCTAAGCAGTTTCAAATTTAGGCATGTTTTTGAAACTTAATTTTATACCAGTGCACTTAGAACTAACAAATATCAATTCTGGCAGAATATTGAGATGCAAAAACACAAAGGCTTTTCTACTGTCCTGTGCAGCTCCCCCATTTTGCAGTCTCATCAACTCGAAGTTGAGGACCAAAAAAAAATGGTCTGTTATGACTTCAGGAGCAAAGTTTCTTCCTTGTAAAATAATGAAGTCACTTGTTACAAATGCAACAGATGGACTGCCACAGTGTAAATATCACACAGAGTGGTAAAACACTGTTTGTACTCTTACCATGTCGCTAAGACCTGGAACTCCTTATCTCTATCCATCAGGTCAATACCCCTCCTCCCACCCTTCAAAACCATTCTGAAAGACTTTCTAGCCAAACGCTGGCTCTGTTCTTGCTCAACTATATCCCCAAATGTGAACAAATACCTATTCATACCTTATATCTCATTGCTTTTAACAATCTCTTCCCAGCTTACTCTCTACTCCAAATATACCATAAGTCTGCTTTTCTCTCATTTTATATATATTGCAATTCCTGTTTGCATTATACTAACTTACCTTTAATTTCTCTATACACTGACTAAAATTTCTCTATTAAATCATTGTCATATATGTTGTACCTATTCTTAGCCAATGTTTTAATACTATGTCTAATTTGGTATAATTATTTAAAGTGTATGTGTATTTGTTTTGGTCTTATTTTTAAAGACTGTACAATTATTATTCTTAAAATATTTTGTAATACTTGGGAGCTTTTCTCCCCCGGCCTCCACTGAGAATGGGTTCCTACCCAGTCGGGCTTTTCTGGTAGGCAAACATCAATAAATAGATAAAAACATAATGTAGCCATAACTAAATGAAAGGCTCACACAATCTAGTGTGAAAGCAGAATTACAGAATCAATGTGGTGATATACTACAATCTGTGTAGCTTTCTAGCTTACGATGTGTCAATGTAGGGTTACTAAGAAATGCTACATCCTAATGACACATTTCCCTACTTTTGTCTGTAATGTTTTCTGCAGTTCAGAAGATGGCTTGCAGTGTGTAAATAAAACTAAACAAATACTGTCAAAAATGTGATTCTTTTCTGCACAACAACTAGTTACTTTTCTGGAATCTCATCCAGCTCAACTGCCCCTTCACTGACTTTTACAGATTACACTTGTGATACTTAGGTTCATAGGTAGTTACTAGGCTATCTGCCCGAGGAAATTTATAAGCCTAGCCAGAGTGTGTTGGCTTTAGCCGCCCCATTGATTAATTCACTGTTCCTCTGTCAAGCACAGCCAATGAAGTGATCCCAGGGGTGTATTTTCTGTTACCCATCCATTCGAGTGTTAGTGAGGGGCTCTGCATGATGTAATTTGGAATTTTGTTCCAAAGCATGGCAGAGTCTGTGACAGGAATCTATCCCTCCAGCATGTTCTATTTATTGTTGCGGCGAGGTTTAGCTCACTACAGCGCATGGCTCGCAGTGACTTAGATTTCTTTAGGTGGAGCATGTCCATCAATTCTGAGTTGGACGTGGCTTTGTAAGTCAGGCAGAGATCACCTCTGAGTAAGTGATATGCCACTGAGTACAGCCGGAGTTTTTTCAGTCAGGCTGCATAGGACATGTTTGAGGCCAGTAATCCTCTTGGTGAGATACTTTTGTGGTCTCTCCAGCTGTTGGAAGTGTCTTGTGAAGTACATCCTAAATGGGGCATTGTACTCTATGATAGGTCTGAGTGACGAGCAGAGGGGCATTATAACCTCTTTAACCTCTTTATTTCTAGATGCGAACCCTTTAGTAATTAGATGGGCCACATAGAAGGATTTCCTAACTATGTTGGGAATATGATTGTCAAAGGAGAGATTACTATCTACCTGGGTCCCCAGATCTCTTATTACCTCTTCTGTATTAAGGGGGCTGCCACCTATGTGGCAATTCGTGGGTGCTTTGTTTTTCCCAGATGGGATGACTATGCATTTTTTGGCATTTAGCTTGAGGCCATGACTTTGACACCAGGTGTCCGCTCAGTAAGGCCCTTTTGGAGGATGTCCATGTCAGCCAGAGAGTCAATTATGGCTCCCAGTTTGCAGTCATCAGCGAACTTGGTTAGCCATAGTCCTCCTGAGTTTGCCTGTACTTCTGAGAAGTATATGCCGAACAATAGGGGTCCCAAGACAGAGCCTTGCGGGACCCCACTTGTGACTGGTTTAGAGTCGGACCTGGAGCCTGCTATTCTTACCATTTGAGTTCTGTCTGTAAGCCAGTTGGCAACCCATCTCGCGACGTAGGGGTTTATGTTCAGGCTCGTGAGTTTTTCTGTAATACCCGAGTGGGGAATGGTGTCAAAAGCCTTGGCGAGGTCAGGGTAGACTGTGTGCACCACCTTTCCCTTGTCTATGGCCTTGGTGACTGTCTCGAAGAAGTCAACCAGGTTTAGTAGGCATGGTCTGCCCTTAAAGCCGAACTGGGTCGGGTCAAGTGTTTGGAGGTTCCCAATGTCTTTGTTAATGAGTTCTACGATGATGCGCTCTATAGCCTTGCAGACCAGGCTAGTCAGGCTTATGGGGCGATAGTTACCAGGGTCAGTTGTGGTCCCTCCTTTGTGGAGAGGAATAACCGTTTCTGTGCGTCATTATATGGGCACATAGCCTGTGGAGAGGCTGAGGCTGAACAGCATGTTTAGGTGGGGGGTTAGTTCGTTCTGTAGTTCATGCAAAATGCAGCCTGGGACACCATCTGGTCCCACTGACACTGTGTTTTTGGCTTTTGAAAGGGCTGTTTTCTCCTGTGTCTCTGTGATTTTTGGGACACTACACTTTTCCAGTACTGTTGTGGACCCTTTTGGAGGTGAGAGGGAGGTGAAATTTGCACTGAATCTATCTGCCAGGATGTTGGCAATATCAGTAGGTTCAGTATATGTTGCGCTATTTTGCACTAGTTCAGTGCATATCTGCGAGTTGCCACTTAGATTCTTAACATAACTAAAGAAGGCTTTGTGGTTATCTTTTGAATCCTTGGCTATTTTTCTTTCGAAGTTAGCCTTGGATGATTTCATGAGGGACCTCAGTTTTTTACTGATACTGATCAGTGATGTCTTTCCTTCTTGGGATTTGCTTTTTTCTGAACTAGTTTCCTCCTTCTATTGTATAGCCTGTTTATTGCAGGGGTCCACCAAACTGGTTTCTTCTCTTAGAGGAGTGAGTTTTGGTTTTGCTAGGGATGGCACGATCCATGCATCCTTGTAGGTGCTCATAGAGTGCATTTGTAAAGGTTTCTGCATCTTGGGCAGCGTTATCCTTTAGCGTGGGGGCTGTGAAACTTACCACCTCTGTCTTAAGTAAGGTGAAGATTGCTTTAGAAAAGTTTTTTACTGTGGTTTCCTTAGTTGGGGGTGGTGGTGGTGTGTGTACATCCAGAGTGATTAGTTTATGGTCTGATCTAACCAGTGACGGGTTGACCTCCGGTGTGGAACACCTGTCACCCATGTTGGTGATGACCAGGTCCAATATGTTTTCACCTCTGGTAGGGGAGTTTACCAGTTAATCCAGGGCGTTTGAGTTGATGAATTCCAGGAAGCACCGGGCCCGGGAATTTGTACTCTAGTAGTTTTCCCAGTGAATGGTAAGGTAATTTAAATCGCCCAATATCAGGGTGTTCGGAAGGACCTTCTTGTTTTCCATTGTCTCCAGAAAGGTGGAGAGGTGGTCCTGGGTCATGGAGGGTGATCTGTAGCAGGCCACAATTTGCATTGCAGATCTGCCCGATGTTAGTTGCACATGGATGATCTCAGAGGTGGTATGCTGCGCCACTAACCTGGAGGTGTAGGTATCCTTGATGAATATGGATGCACCCTTCCCTTTTGTGTTTCGGTCCGTGTTCTGTGACCGAAATGTGTGGTATTAGTTGTAGCCCGGTAGTGCTGGGGTCCTCTCTGCAGCCTTGAACCAGGTTTCAGTTACTGCACAGATGTCGACGTTTTCCATACTGAGGAGTGCTTCGAGCATGTGCATTTTGAGATTTAAACTCCTGGCATTGAGTAGCATAACCCTCAGTTTTTTGTTAACTGTGTTGTTTACGGAGATGGGTTTGACTTTTGAGCCTTTCCTAAAAAAGGCACTATGGGGGCAGCAAGAGCCTTGACCAGTATTCGAAAGCCTAGGGGTGACAGGTGCAAGCCGTCTCTTGCGAAGCAACGCGGCTTGTCGAGCATGTCGTACCAGGCTGATAGACACTGGATCCCCTTTGAATGACACCAGAAGCTTAGCCAATTGTTGAAATTGATCATTTTTTCTTTCTACTGAGGTATCACACTTGACATACAAATGACAGAGAGAGGTTTTTGAATAGTTCGGAACTGGCACAGAAAGTTATGAAGAGTCGGTGGGTGTCTTTTCTCCACAGTGGGAGTTACAGGAGCCTTACAGTTCCCGATCTTTACAGACGTGTCTGGCGTGGTCTGCATTTGACGCTTTTTGTGATACAGTGCATTTTGGTATATTAGCTTCAGCGCAAAGGTTTGGGAAGTACTAAGAGACCACATGTAAGTATGTGCATTTAACAACACAAAACAAAATGTGTGCTGCCATAATATTCTCCATGACTAAAGTACAGAAAGCCACTGACCAGCACAATGAAGCAGTGCCAGAGTGGGTTCCCAGATACAGCTGGATACTGCAGACAACCATGGTACTAAAGTGACTTTGATGGAAAACAGCCCTTTGCCTCATTTTTAAATAGTTCCTGCTTTGATTACAGACATTTATTATAATTAGCAAGAGATTAGTTTGTTGCTACAATATCCTGTAATGGAAGCATTTAAAAGGAATATAATGACACTTTATTGGATTTTTCAGGGAAGAGAGAAAGGATAATGTGAGGCAATCTACAGACAAATCAACTGCCTTTAAAATATACTAATTCTGTTACATTGCATCAGGACTACAGCCTGTTGGTAATGTCTTGTTAAAATGAATATTTGATTAGATTTTACAGAACACTATAAAACAGTGAAAGGTCTGTCTTGTATCTGCATTTCGTTCTTAATGCAATTCTTAATGCAACTGCAATAAACTAATATCTTTTCATGGAGAACAACTCAGTGCATGTCTCACTTTAAGATACGACATGATACATTACTAATCAAGACCTTTCTGAGTTGTTAAGGTTTGATAACTGGAATATGGTTAGTTTGCACTAAATATATTATATGTTGTTAAGTTAAAAGTAAGTATTTGCTCCTGCTTTATTACACGTAAACTGGTTCTTCCTAGTCCTTTCCCCATCAAACATGTCTCCCAGAGATTCTTCTTTAGTGTGCAGCTGGTCATGTTTATTTTTCAAACTGCTGTTTATTTGAGGAAATAAAACACATATGGAAACTATCAGTACCTGAGAATATTAACCCCATCATTATTAGAGTAAATACATACAGCTGGCTAAGACATCAATATTCAAACAATTATTTACATTTTTTTCATTCTCATGGACTGAGTGAGAAACTGGCATCATCTTATGACTGTCTTAAACTTCAGAGAAAAGGCTTAACCATGACTCTAGCCTTTGAAACTCAAACTGTTAGGGATTAAAATAATTCAAAACCCCATTCATATCAAATGTGCCCATGATGGTTTAACACATCAGTCACAGCCCAAAGTATCTAGGTTTGAAATGACTGGACACCTTTCAGGCCTTAAGAGCATTTTCAAAAGACCCACTTTCCCATTTGACATTTAATTTTTACCACAAAAGTGGTAATGCAGTGATAAAACAAGCAATGTTTCCCAGAGATCACTTAAGTAAATGAAGGGTGATAAAATTACGGGAAGTGACTATATGTGATAAGAATGGCTTTCATCTGCATTTTGTTAAACTAGGCATTGATTTCACTATTCAGTTGTGAACAGCAAGACGCCAGCTGTGGCAAGGGATGGAGCACACACACTGCAGCAGAGGTCAACATACTGGTAGTAATGACAGAAAAAGGAACATTTATGATGATTAAAGGATGGTCAGATCCATCAACTACCAACTAAAAAACTATATCCGGTCATCTCATACTCCATAAGACATTAAGTGAAATTAACATATAGTGAAACTAGATCTTCAAGTCATCAGCAAGTACTGACAGGCAAATAGAGTACAGAAGATACACGCATTAGATCACATTTAAGGGTTAAAATAATGAAATTATGCTGGAAATTAAGATTCATATTCTGTAGTCTCAGCATTCACTAGGCATTGCTGCAAACAATAGCAATCAAAATAAAGTAAGCTAAAATAGTCTAAAGGTCTGTCAAACCCATCCAGCCATTCCACCTAAAAATAAATAAAAGAAAAAAAAATCACTGTTCACAGTTTGTTCTAAGGTACAAAAAGTCTGCCTGTGTATATATATATATATATATATATATATATATATATATATATATATATATATATATGTATGCATGTATATATATATATATATATATATATATATATATATATATATATATATACACACACACACACACAATAAGTAAATAAAAAGTATACTGTATATATATATATATATATATATATATATATATATATATATATATATATATATACATACACACACACATTTAAAACATATTCATACAATAATAAAAATTATTTGAAATAATTTCTTGTAAATAAAAAGCAAATTTATAAAACATTTGCTGTATCTTGTGCATTTTTGAGAAAACCAGAAGGAAATGTCTAGGTCACAAAAGCGTCACTGTGCCATATCAGATTTCGTTTTCTGAAAAATACAAAGGACTTTTTTAATTCAAAGGTCAGGTCTGATACACATTTGTAACTACACACTTTCACAGAATATGGTGAAATTACATATAGTAAACTACTTCTGAAACAGCTAATTATCATAATTATGTTTTCTTCCATTTCTTCTTAACCTATGCAGGGAGGTTAAGGCTGCCTAGAGGGAAGGGCCTTCTGAGGGTCAAATGCATTTGAAGAGAACATGGGGAAGCGGGGGTGGAGACTGTTAACATAAAATGTACTTGGGGATATAGAATGACACAAATAGTTTTAACATTATTAATAGCTGTACCTTTGGATTAGAGGACAATGAAACAAATACCTTAGATAAATATGTCCTCTTAAAAGATTCTTTAAATGAATGAATGTCAACATAACAAGGTTTATAGAGAAAGATGATTATGAGATGTAGGGATATGTGAGGAAGGGAGTGAAAGGTTCATTCCACCACAAAGTAATTACACTTAGCCAGACTATTACAATTTATCATGGCTGAAAGATGACACTCACTGTTAACCAAGGGAAACTGCTACTCGAATGCTTCCATCCAGATCAATACTTGCCACATTTTTCTCCAGCAAAAAGTAATTATACAACAGAAAACTTCACAATCAATACCAAGCCAGGTTAACACAGGACATGCCACATTGGCGTAAACGTATGGCAGTTTGTCAGCTGTCAATGGCGGCTTTGTGAGCAGTGCAGCATCAAAGTGCAATTAAAGTAGTGCTCTTGTTTCTCTGCTCTGTTCGAAACAAAGTAGCTACACTGCTTTTTTCCTACTACCAACAACTGATCCTTATGCATTAATGTTCACAAAAACAAGTTCTCCATAGAAGAACAACTCTACTTTCTTATTACATACATTTTTTCTTAACTACCACCATTGTTAAATGAGCTTCTTAAAATAATTAACTGCATTTCTAAATAATTTACAAAACAAGGATGACCTGGAGGTGTGCATATAAAGAAAAATGTGGGGAGAAAAAAAAAAGACTGAACGACATGGTAAAATGCTTTCTTTCAAAAAATAAATAAATAAAACATCTTCTTTCCAAAGGATTCATATAAAACAACTGTATGAACCAGTCTATAAAACTGTGCGTATTACGAGTGCGCACACACACACAGATGCACATGTGAATTTATATACATTTCTTCATATTTTGTTGACTGTGACTATCCATAATGGACAGGACTCATTTACACAGAGGGCTAGGATAAAAAATAATCTAAATAGGCAAGAACAAGAAAAACAACATACTGGAAATAAACTATTTAAAATAAGTTACAAAAAAATATAAACATATGAGAGAGTCCTTTGCTAACTGGCATCTGATCCATCTTCTTATGCTTTATCATAGTTACACTAATTTACACATCAATGCATGCTTTCAACAATGCAGCTTTTAAAGCTTTATGAATTTATTTAAAATAAATCTTAATGTCATTCTTGACAGCTACTTCCACTGTGTCAGAGTTTAGCCTTATAAACCAATCTAATAGGTCAGAAAAGGTTAAAGGGCACTGAAAATCACTATTTCAATGAAAAAAATTTGACATTCAATTTTCGAGTTGATTTTTTCAGTGCAAAGCTAAAATTGATAGTTTGCCATTACTGGCAAGCAGGCTGTCTAAGAAAGCTGTTACAAAGCCTTTCATTTTGATTTGGCCACATGGATCAATACAAACCTATACTGTTTCAATTTTAAAGATATTGATTTTCTGATACAAACTCAATACAACAGCATTTATCACTCAGCCTACAAAAAAAAGAAAATTACAATTTAATAAACTATGTATATTTTGTAACTGTAAACATTTTTACCAGCACACCAGTCAACTAGAACACTTGCAGCTGTTTCTACATACTCAACAATTTTGTTTTAAAATAACTAAATAATACATGAAAATTACATTCTCAATAGTTTGGTAGTAGTACATTAAAAGACTGAGGCTACCATAATAAAAGAACAGTCCTATTTTGATTTCTGTAGGATTTCAGCAACCTAAGTGACTAACTAGCTGTTCTGACTACTAATAGCGCTTCTCTCACAAACAGCCAGGAAGGTTCATCATTTAACAAGTGTACTCGCCGTCTATCATCACACACACATACACATACACTTGCAAAGATCTCTGTCTTTATACTCTCTCTCTGAGTGCGTGTCTGTGTGCATTTGTTATATATATATATACACACACACACAAATACAGAAGCTCCACATATGGCCAAATGCCATTTTTTAATGCATTCAGTGATGAACAAACTCATCAAACAGAATGCATTTTGAAAAGAATGAGTAGCTGAACGACATTTTTATGAGATCACTGAATACTGTGGATAGGGGAGATTTTTCCTTTCCTCCAGTATTGTGCAGTCTTGAATCTGGGTATATTTAACTTAACAGGGGTGTGACTGACGTGCTGTTTTTCATGATTTTTCTGTTTGTGAAACTGTTTTCAGTGTGTGTCTTTCATCAGTGTGTCATAACACTCATATATAATACACACAGAGCTCCCTATTTTCATATATATATATATATATATATATATATATATATATATATATATACATACACAAAATCACACACACACATATATATATATATATATATATATATATATATATATACACAAAATCACACAAACACAAGCATTTTTTAGCTAGGCACTGGTCAGGTAAAGCATACGCCATGGTCTCTGCTTTATAGAAGGGATGTTTTTAGGGCTCTCCTCCCCACTGGTTATCCTAGACTTGTCCAACATGTTTCTACTGACTGCAGGCAACTTAACATTCTAAAGAGGCACTGGGGGTTGTAGTCTCTAGATATCAAGTGGTATGAGGTGAAGCTTCCATTCACCTCTTATTCAATTGTTTTTAAGTATCCCATACCTTCAGATGACCATCCCAGACAGATGTCAGTATCCCAATCTCCTATATCCTGTGTATGGTTCATAGGTTTATACTAGGCTATCTGCCCTAAGGCATTTATAAGCCTAGCCCAAATTTTTGTGGCTTACGCCACCCCTTATATGAAAAAATACTGTGCCCATTAGTTTGTTGTGCCTCTGTCCAGCAGTGACACAGACATGATTCCCGGGGTAAACCTACGATCTCCCATCCACAAGTCTAGATTTCTCTTGAACAGAGTCAGTGAGGTGCTCTGCCTCACATGGACCGGGATTTTATTCCACAGCATAGGGAGTCTCTGAGTGATAAATCTATCCCTCCAGCACATCCTATTTATATCCGTGCTAAGGTTTAAGTCGCTTGCTCTAGTGGTTTTGGTGGATTTGGATTTTTTGAGGTGGAGCATGTCCATTAATTCCGGGTTGGACATGGCCTTGTATGTCAGGCACATGTCACCTCTGAGCAGACGGTATGCGACTGAATAGAGCTGGAGTTTCTTCAATCTGGCAGCATATGACAGATTTTGGAGTCCCTTTATCCTTTTGGTGAGGAACTTTTGGGGTCTCTCCAATTGCTGCAGATGTCGGGTGAGATACATCCCGAATGGGGCATTGTACTCGATCATTGGTCTGATAAGTGAAGAGTACAGGGGAACAATGACCTCACTAGATCTGGATGTGAATCCCTTCATGATCAGGTGGGCAATGTAGAAGGTCTTTCTAACCACTTTAGCAACGTGAGTGTCAAAAGAAAGGCCACTGTCAACCTGGGTCCCCAGGTCCCTGATAACCTCTTCTGTGCTTAGTGGATTGCCACCTATATGGTAGCTTGGGGTTACCTTGTTTTTCCCGAAGGGTATGACTATACATTTTTGGCGTTTAACTTCAGGCCATGGCTCTGGCACCAGCTATCTGTTTCCGTGAGTCCCTTCTGAAGGATATCCGTGTCCGATGCACTTTCCACTATGGCCCAGTTTGCAGTCGCCTGCAAACTTTGTCAGCCAAAGTCCTCCCATGTTGGCCTGTACTTCTGAGAAGTAGATGCCAAACAATAGGGGGGCCAAGGACCGAGCCCTGTGGGACACCACTTGTGACCGGCTTGGAGTCTGACATAGCGCCAGCAACTCTAACCCTGTGGGTTCTGTCCTTAAGCCAGTTTGCAACCCATCTTGTGACATATGGGTTTACATTTAAGCTGGTAAGTTTTTCTACAATACCCGAGTGGGGTATTGTGTCGAAAGCCTTTGCAAGGTCAAGGTAGGCTGTATGGACTGCCTTTCCCTCATCAATGGCCTTGGTGATTGTTTCGAAGAAGTCGACCAAGTTCAAAAGGCATGATCTTCCCTTGACAAAGCCAAACTGGGTCGGGTCCAATGTCTGCAAGTCCCCTATATCTTTGTTTATGAGCTCCATTATGATCCTCTCCATAGCTTTGCAGACTAGACTTGTTAAGCTTATGGGGCGGTAATTACCAGGGTCCGTAGAGGCGCTGCCTTTGTGGAGTGGGACCACAGTTGCCGTACGCCACTCCTTGGGCACATATCCTGTGGTAAGGCTGAGATTAAACAGCTGCCTTATGTGCGGGTTTAATTCCTCATTTAGCTCGTGTAGCACACAGCCGGGGACACCATCCGGTCCCATTGATGCTGTGTTTTTAGCTTTAGAGAGAGCAGCTTTCACCTGCGCATTTGAGATGTCCGGGAGGCTACACTCAGCTGGGATAGTTATCTCTCCTTTAGGGGGGGGAGGGGGGTGAAGTTTGCACTGAACCTGTCTGCCAGTATGTTGGCAATGTCTGTGGGTTCAGTGATTTTTGTATCATTTTGGACTAATTCTGAGCATATCTGGGAGTTTCCACCCAGGTTCCTAACATAGCTGAAAAAGGCCTTATGATTGTCCTTTGAATCCATGGCAATTTTTCTCTCAAAATTGGCCTTAGTTGATTTTATGAGTGCTCGTATTTTTTTTACTAATAATGATCAGGGGTGACTTCCCTTTTATGAATTTTGTTCTATCATGTAATAGCTTTCTCCTCTTATTGTAAAGTTTGTTAATGGCTGGGGTCCACCAGACTGTACGTTTGCCCTTTGTGGAAAGAGTCTTGGTTTTATTTGGGATTGCTTGATCCATGCAGTCCTGGAGGTGTTCATAGAAGGCATTTGTAAGGGCTTCTGCAGCTTGGGTTGTGGTTTCCACTGGCTCAGGGGCCTTGAAGGATACCACACCAGTCTTGAGTAGTGTGAAGTTTGCTTTAGAGAAGTTCTTCACTATGGTCTTTTTGTTTGGGGTGGGGCGGGATGTGGATTTCCAGTGAGATTAGTTTATGATCAGATCTCACCAATGAGGGATATACTTCCGGTGTGGAGCATTTTGTCCCCATGTTTGTGACAATGAGATCTAGTATATTTTCTCCTCTCGTGGGAACAGTGACTAGTTGTTCCATGGCATTTGAATTTATGAACTCCAGGAACCATTGGGCTAGAAAGTTAGGGCTTGAGTAATGTTCCCAGTCTATATTCGGGTAGTTGAAGTCACCCAATATGATGGTGTTTGGAGATACATTTATACCCTCCAGTGTCTTCAGGAAGGCTGTGTGGGGTTCCTGAGTTTGAGAGGGTGGCCTGTAGCATGCTAC
Source organism: Protopterus annectens (assembly GCF_019279795.1). Lineage (NCBI taxonomy): Eukaryota > Metazoa > Chordata > Ceratodontiformes > Protopteridae > Protopterus > Protopterus annectens. The sequence goes on from NC_056736.1 coordinate 737,303,650, forward strand.
AATTTGTAGAGCAGTTTTGCCTATGGTTAGTTGCACCTGGATGGTTTCCGAAGCTTCGTGCGTTGCCACCAATCTGGAGGTGTGGGTATCCTTTATGAATATGGATACACCCCCTCCTTTTGTGGTGTGGTCCGGGTTTTGGGGCCGGAACGCATGATATGAGGTAAAACCTAATAGTGCCGGGGTGCTCTCAGGAGCCTTGAACCAGGTTTCAGTTACAGCACAGACATCAATGTTCTCCATACTGAGAAGGGCCTCGAGTGCGTGCATTTTGAGATTTAGACTTCTGGCATTGAGCAGCATTACCCTCAGTTTCTTCCCATTTTTGTTTTCTAGGGTGGTAGGTTTAGAATTTGAGCCTTGCCTAAAAAGGCACTATGGGGTGGCAAGAGCCTTAGCCAATATCCGAATCCCAGTGGTGACAGGTGCAAGCCGTCCCTTGCGAAGCAGTGTGGCTTGTCAAGCATGTCATCCCAGGCAGACAGACACTGGATCCCCTTTGAATGACACCAGACATTAAGCCAATTGTTAAAGCTGATCATCTTGTCTCTATATTGTGGCATCATTCTTGGTGAAGGAAGGATACTGCTCAGGGTTAGGGTCATACCTGCCTGGGCTACATAATCAGAGAGCTCCTCTATGTCTCTTTTCATGTAGTCCAGGGAGGTACGTCTCAGGTCGCTCACACCAGCATGGACAATGACTGTGTCATATTTGTACTTGCCGTGGAGTGACCCGAGTGCTTGTGTTATGTGGCGGATTCTAGCGCCCGATAGGCAGCTTACTGTGACCCTCTCCTTGTTCAGCCTGGTGAGTGGGACGTCAGTGTGTCTGACTATGGAGTCACCTATGACAAGTATGTTTGGTGTTGTATTTGGCCTTAAGGGCTGTGACTGCTTTGCACACTGCTTTTGTGGTTTATGTGTTGCTTGTGGGGTGTCTTGAGGTAACAGTTGTTTGGGTGTCTGCTTTGGAGGCCTCTGCTGTTTAGGTAAATTTTTACTCAGAGCCTCAGAGTATGTCTTTGTGTGTTTTATGTGTTTGATTCAATGGAGTGGTAGCATTATGTGAGGCTGGTTTTGTGGTGTGTGTAGTTGCCTTCTCCTCCTGTCTGGTCTTGCCAGTCCTGAGTTGAGAGAGCTCAGCCTCCAGTTTGGCTAAATAGCTGCATTGGGTATTGTATTATAATACAAGGTCAAAGTCAAATCAGAAGAAGACCATTTCTGATGTCCTACTGACATGGCATTCAAAATGTAAACCAGTTTCATGAAGTTTTGTTCCAAAACTAGCAGATACACCGTTCTTCATTTTTCCCATTATTCATCACTACTAGTGACACAAGATTCAGAAAAGGAATACAATGTTTTATTGCTTGCTCCTAAGTCTAGATATGTCTATTCCCCTCACTATATAAGGGTAGGACTGATGTGTTATTAGCATTTTTCTAAATGTCTCTTACTACTGGCAGCAGAGATGAATTTCTTACCCCATAATACATAATTATAGCTCCTACCAAAACAGATGAGCCCCATGGGAAGTACACCTTCTGTGTGTATATCATTGCCTGTGTTAGTGGTGTAGAGAGATAAAGCTCCAAATGTAGCCCAGACAACCTCAGTTCAATTAGCAGCTTGGGTGCCTCACAACACAGACAAAGAAGACAAAAAGTTACTCTACTGGGGAGGCAGCATGCTGGGCATCTGTCTAGTGGAGCACTAGAGATGCCCAGAGCTTGTAGACAAGATGCCAAGCTAAAGATGGAAAATGCATGGCTACTCTGTGACCGGGAAAAGATGAATCCTCAGGGCTACTCTCCACTGCCCTCACAGCCTCACATGATAACAACAGCACCGCCACTTTCTTTAGATTCTAGGATCTGACTCTTGAGCTACTCCCTTACCCATAATGCCCCTGATTACTGATTTACCTCAGATTAAGTTTGCTGCTATTATTGCAATAGCTCATGAAAAAAAATTCTTACTGAATATATCCAAGACAAACCAGTGATAGCTGAAAGATCAGGAGCTCAAAACAAGGACAATGATTCCTAATAAGAATTTGATTAGGTCACCCCAAAGACTTGGATGGGGGAAAGTCGGACAGGAGTTGAAGAATGAAAATGGACAACACATGGAATGTTATGGTGAGTACATAGCTTTTATATCTGACTCTGTCATTTCCATTCATTGCCCAACGAATGGGACAGAGTCCCCAACTACAATTACCTTGGATGGCCCTCATATAAGGATATCCTAGAGCAGAGCAGAAGCAAATGATGCTATGTTTCTAGAAATGATGTCCAATTTATAATGGGAAACAAAATAATTAGCATTATTTTAAAAATTAGACACTACTATGGTTGACGGAGTTTATAATTATTGTAATTTATGTATTTTTATTATTAATATTACTGCTGTATATTTTTATGTTGTAGAATAAGTTATAGCCTTTTCCATTTACTCTTATAAATCTTTCTGGTTGAAGGTTTGTGGGATGAAAAAAGAATGTGGCGAACTGGGAAAGAAAGCCTGGAATGTCTAGCCATCATTGCAGTTGCAGAAACCATGCAGTCAACTTGATGCCTGCAATGTCCAGATGAATCATCCCTGATGGGTGTGACAAAAGATCTGGTCTAGTGTCCATGGAGGACTTACTAGGTGAGGCCACAGGAAGGGAAACCACAACTGCTGAGGCCAGGAGGAGACAATGAGGATAACTTTGTTCTTCAACCGACTGGTTTCTGAAGTAACTTGGTTATTAGGGGTAGAGTAAGGTAAGCATAAAGTAGACCAGAGGGCCAAGCATGAACTAGAGTATCTCTTGGAGACTGCCCCTGGGGGGGGAGGGGGGGATTAGGGCAAAGAACCTGCTGCATTTCTTGTTGAGGGGAGAGGCGAACAGGTCGCAGCAAGGTTGACCACATTTATGGAAGTACATCTTTGCCACTGATTGAGAGATCACTCATGAGGAGTCAGGATGGTTCTGCTGAGTTTGTCCGTTAATATGGTGGATTTCCCCAGTATGTGCATCTCTACTAGAAAGCGGTTGGAGGAGATTGCCCACTGCCAAACTCTCAATGCTTACTGGCATAAGGGAAAAGATCTGGTGCCTCCATTTGTTGATGTACCAAACTACTGACATGTTGTCCATCTGAATAGCAATAGTTCCTAATGGAACAGAGCTCTGAAGGGCCTGCAACGTTAAAAGCACCATTCTCATCTCTAGAACATTTATATGCACATAGGTCTGTTCTTGAGACCACGTGCCTTGAAATGTCCATCCTAAGTAATGACCCCCCCCCACCCTAAATGGGAAGTGTCTGTGGTCAACTCGGTTTTCGGGGAAGGAAGGACAAATGGGCAGCACTAATAAATCTCTTCAGAATGCATCCACCATGGTACAGATTTTCTGCAAACCTGAGCTAATCTTATTGGATGTCATAGATATTGTCACTGAAAGGACCATTGTACTGCTACGGCCATTGAAGAATTCTCGTATGAAGATGAGAGCAGTGGATAGTAAAGTTATTCCAGCAGCCATCAACCCTAGGGCTCTGAGTATCAATCTTGTTGGAGTGAGGTATGAGACAGAATTTGACTGAAATGCAATTTCAGAGTAAGAATTCCGTTTTGACGCAGAAGAGCTAGGCAACTGACTGCGTCTTTGAGACCAAAGGGCATGGGTTTGAAATGATAATGACTGGCTCCCAGCTGGAAGCGTAGATATCTTCTGGAGCATCTGTTCATTTTTATATGATAGTATGCATCCTGAAGATCTAGACAGCACATCCAGTTGTCCTTCTGAAAGAGAGGCAGAATGTGCTGAACAGTGACCATCCACAACTTGGAATTCTTTACAAGCTGGTTCAAATAACCGAGATCCAAAATGGGCCTCAGGTTCCTGTATCCTTTGGCAATGGTAGAAAAGAAGTAAAAAAAAAAATCTACCAACTATGGTACTCAGAGATTATCTCAAAAGACGTAGAAAAAGAGAAGTTATAAAGTTTTAAGCTTATTATTTATCCCATGATAAAGAAAGGAACAGCAGAACTCTGGTCTGCTAATGATTGGCAGCAGATTTTTTACGTACCGAGTTGCCAGCCCTGCCGTACAACCTTTAACGAAGGTACGCCCATTCACGCATGTCTCCACACAGAAGACGCTTTAGCTGAGAATCTAACAGGACGTCCTACTGAGGTGACAACGCTACCGCAGCCCATGTAATGTATTATATTTAATAATAAAAATCAATTATTTTTTCCTGCGTATTTAAGCATTTCCTCACTGGCAAAATGTTGTAAAACCTGCTCCAAAACTGTTACTTTTAAACTGCTTATATCTCCTAAGTGCACCTTATTAAAATGTTCCAGTACAGGACTTATAACGTTCTTTTTAATGTCCCTGATGTGTTCTTTTATTCTTTCACTTAAACTTCTCTTGCTTTCCCCTATGTAGAAGTTTTTACAGGAACATCCTATAGCATAAATAATTCCCCTACTTATACAAGAGAAATGACCTTGCATTTCAAACTTCTTGCCATTTATTTTCTCAAAAGTTGACACTATAAATTGACAAACCGAACATTTGCCGCATGGACTAGTCCCTAATCCTATTAGACTTCTAATAGTTTTTTCTTGGGGTTTACTATATTTACTATGGACAAGAAAATCCTTCAAATTTCACCCCCTCTGATAGGAAAACCTTAATTCTATCTGTGAGAGGGAGGAAACTTCTTTTTTATAAATTTCCAATAACCTTTTAATAATTCATTTAACCTGTCCGAAAAAAGAATATACTTTGCAACAAAGAATAAAAAATTATCTGTAGAAGCTCTATTTTTACTGTCACCTAAGTTTTTTAATGTAAACATTTCCATTGGTAACCTTAGATTTCCCATAAATCTTAGCATAGCTATCCAGCACTGCCTGTTGTTTATAACCTCTATTCAAAAACATACTTATACTATAAAGATCTGAGGTAAGTTAGTGATCAGGGGCATTATGGGTAATGGAGGCATTTGACAGTCAGATCCCAGAATCTAAAGAAAGTGGCTGAGTCAAATCTAAGGATCGTATCTAAACCCATTCGTTAAGGAATGAATGAAAACGGCATCAGATATAATGTTGAATGAACAGTTTTACATTGTACAATACACAGCTCGACTATTACAATCAATACAAGGAAGATGAGAAGTACACATTATAAAGTAAAACTTGATAAAAGTAAACATCCGATTAATATGCAAAGAAATGTACAGATTGCCTGATATTCAGTCACTGTCATGAAAGTAGGTGCATGTGTCTTCCTTAAGGAGGTGATCATTTAGTGATGATTCAAAGGCATTCACTCAATTGTTTTTTCACATAATATGGAAGGTGGATAAGTTTACCACTTTGCCTTTAGCGGTCATCCTTCTAGTCTCAGCAGTCTACAGTCTATATCTTTAATTGTGTACATAAATGTCTGCATGTCCAAATGAGAAAATGGATAGCAGAGGTTGAATAATGTCCATCCTACGGAAAATGATATTCTGCCACAGACCTTCAGGAACCATGGCGTTGAGAGGGTTCAATCTACTGCTTTTTTTTCTTTTTGCCATATTTGCTCCCACTGTTTGCCAATCATCAGCCTACTGCCAAGTGAATTAGTCCATTAATTTCCCATCATCTGGGTGAGGCCATCAAATTAGGTAGCCACGATGAATGGTTTAGGCTTTTACACAATGGGCTGACAGTGTTGGTCACCCTCCAGTTTCATAAGGGGCATCGTCAGGAAGCAGCCTGGGCTGCCTGTGTATACTGAGTGCATACACCCATCCTATCTCCTCAGGAGGGGACAGTGAGCTACGCCCAATTACTCCTCTCCCTCCTTGCTTGGCTCTTCCGGTGCCAGGGCTGCTAATCAAACCCAGGTTGCCTGGGTCACAATCAAGGTTCCATCCCCCAGTACTAAGGAGACAGGCTGGGTTCAGACCAGTGCTTATGGCAGCAGATGAGGTACACACTGCTCCGCGAAATAAATGTGATGAAAGTTGGAACTGCTCAGAGCACCAGTATCAGAAGCAGATCAATGACATCCTACACTGTACTAAGAATGTGTCATGTTCTAGAACTTCTAAACGGTGAGCCAAAAGGGCAGCCAGTAAGAACAGGCTAACCCAGATGGAAGAGTTCTTCATTTTCCTACGGCAGGATGACGGTACTTAGAACATCCCTGAAAAAATGGCCATTTGCTTGAAGATGGACACAGCCCTGTGTATCTCAGTAGATGCCACACCAGGTTAATAAAAACTACTGCAGAAATCACTAAACTAAACTACTACACAAACACCGTAGGTTGTTAATATCAAACTTTTTTTTTTTGTCACAAGAACACTAGGTACACAGTCATGGCAAAATGGCAGCAGACGTAAGCTGTGTTTCTAGGTTATATCTTACGTGGGCACCCTTAGCATCCATGTATGGTGTGCTTTTATATATTTACATGGCAAACCACTGTTAAAGTGACACCTGTAGAGGAGCTGACACTGAAGACTGGACGGAAGTCCCTGGTTCTCGCTCTGTCCTGTGTGGGTAAATTCACCCACACTACAGGGTGAATATGAAGCCTTGCACACAGATAATCTCCTGAAGTCTATTATTATTTTATTTGCACCCCACAAAAACTTTCTAAATTTAATTAGTATTGATACAGATGGCAACCCACTAGCACTAGTAACAAAACAGAAGTACCTTTGGATCCTATTGGACCCAACTCTTTCATTGGCCAGACATACCTGATAATATTATTAGCAAACACACTCTACCAACTAAAACTATGCTGCAGAATCTCACAACTCCATATCTCTGCGTCTTGCAATTCCTTGTGAAAAATGTGCTTTGTTTATCCTTAAAATTGAATATGGGTTCCCTCTTGTAACTTTACATTCCAGTAAAATGCAAATTACTATAAACAAAATCTGCAGATTTCTTCTTCTTACAGTACCCAAACTCATCACTGCCAATATCTACAGCAGTGTAACTGGCTAGATCCCTATCAGTTGATAGGGTTTTCAGAAACTCAAAATTAATATGGTCAAGACCATATGATTGAGTTTTTGAAAACTCCAAGCTTTTGAATGGAGATTGTGGTACAGAAAAGATCAGGAAATGTATCCTTTTCTTCGCTGTAGTGCAATCTCGTAGTTGGTACATGTAATTTGCAGAGGATATGGGGGTGCATGGGGGCCTACCCCCAGTACAAATGTAAAAAAAAAAAAAAAAGTAGACCTTGTTTTAAAACCTCCACAGGAGGAAGTGCTCTCTCTAAACTAAGGCCAGCACTTTGGAATCAGCCATCTCTAGAAATGGGGCAGTAAGAGACACTTTGATTATTTAAAAACACATTAAACAACAACTGTTTATGGGCACCAAATGCTCTTGCTTCTGTGACAATGACTAGGCCTTACAGGTCACACTGTA